>NC_067145.1:59280192-59422692 GCF_903995435.1 Acomys russatus
CTGTGGAATTGTAGGGCTCACGATGGGGAGATAAAAACCCTTTCCTCTCGCCTCTAAAAATCACACTTCATGTGTTTGTTTTTCTGCCCCAGTAGCAGAATGATGCACAGACTCTGACTCTCTGGATGCTAAAGACAGATCATGCTAGCCATTCTCCATGCCCTGGGCTGCAAGTGGAATGAAGGCTACGGCTAAAGTCGGGGAACACTTGGTGCTTCTGCTCCCTCTTTTCATCAACCTCACTCTCGGGGCAAAACCTGAGAAAAGTCCTAATCCAAATCCCCCTAAAGACCGCTGAACCCCCCCTCCCCGCCCCGCAAGGCAGCTTCTTCTTCTTCTTCTTCTTCTTCTTCTTCTTCTTCTTCTTCTTCTTCTTCTTCTTCTTCTTCTTCTTCTCTTCTTCTTCTCTCTTCTTCTTCTTCTTCTTTCTTCTTCTTCTTTCTTCTTCTTCTTCTTCTTCTTCTTCTTCTTCTTCTTCTTCTTCTTCTTCTTCTTCTTCTTCTTCTTCTTTGCAGTGCCCGTGCCTCTCCCTGAGGAGTCTCTGTGGAATTGGGGAAGCACCCCTGAAACCACCAGCTTGGTCAAAGCCACTCTGAAAACCAGCCACAGGGGAAAGGTGTCCCAGCAGTGTCCATGCAGTGGGGTGGTCTGCCATCAGGGCCAGGCAAGGCTGTTACGCTTTGTCACATGCTCTCCATGCTAATTCCTATCAATTAATTTACCCATGAGTCTTCTCACCCATTGACATTATGTCATTTCTTGTCTGCAGCTGCCCTGTCCTTCCCTGGGAGGAGCATTTTGCCTGAGGGCAGGTGGGAGGGTCGGGAGCCTCCTCCCATTGCTCCAATTGCAGAAAAGGAGGGGGGTTCCCATGGCAGGGCAAGGCCACCTATAGCTCAGTCCTCCAACAGACAGGATCTCAGATTCCAGCAGCAGCCTTGAGCACTGGACCAGAAACCCCAGGAGCAGTAGATTGACAGCTGGTTGACAGACAGCAAGTGCAGAAGCTCCGTGGGGTACAAGAGAGCACAGCCATGTCTGAGCACGGGTTTTCTAAGGAGCAGATTGCTGAGCTCCATGCAGCCTTTGATAGTGTCGACAAGGACAAGGATGGCAAAATCACCGTCCAGGAACTGCGTGAAGCCTTGAAGCACCTGGGCAAGAACCCCTCAGAAAAAGAGCTGAAGGACATGATTTCCAAGGTGGATTCGGACGGTGATGGGGCCATGAACTTTGAAGAGTTCGTGGGAGCCCTGGCGAAGTTTAAGCACCGGGGCACCGAGCAAGAGCTGCGGGCAGTGTTCAGCGTCTTTGACCAGAATGGGGACGGTTACATCACTTTGGACGAGCTGAAGCAGGCCATGACCCAGCTGGGAGAGAGGGTTTCGCAGGAGGAGCTGGATGGCATGCTCCGTGAGGCGGACGTGAACCAGGACGGGAAGGTGAACTATGAGGAGTTTGTGCACGTCCTCCAGGAGAAGTGAGACTGCCAGGGTGCAAGCTCCGCCCCGCCTCTCTGCCCAACTCTGGCCTGACAAGCCCTTGTGCCTTCTAGTGGGGTTCTGCTTTTGTGGTGCGGCTGTAAAGGAGAAGTCTGTGTTGGTGTTTGAGAAACCTACCTCAGGAACGAGGAAGGTTTTACTGCTTCTGGATGCTGTGCCACCTGGAGCAGCTCACTAGTCTACTCTGCCTGCTGAGAGTCTGGGCAAAGGATGCTTTCCTTGGCTTGGTCTCTCCTCTCTCTCTTGCTGAGGAATGGGTGCTTCCTACCTCTCTGGGCTCTTGTAATGGTTTAAATAAAAGGAATGCAAGTTCCGTGTGCTTGGTGTTTCATTAAAGAGGGAAGTCCCAAGGGCTTCCAAAAAATACATTCTTTGGAGCTGCAACCCCTCTCACAGAGCTGGTGAGAGAGCGGGTTTGAGAGCCCCTTTGGTCTATCTCTTGCCTTTCCTAGCTCCCAAGGAGGAGGAAAGGTGAGTAGTGATATGTGGCTGGGGGTGGGGAGGGCAGACGGAGGAGGCAGCGTTAAGGTCTGCTGAGTCAGTGGGTACCAGTGCCTGGCCTGGGTGGTGGACAGAACTCACTGCACTCCCACCAAGGAAAGGCATCCTCTTTCTCACACAGCCTGTTATGCATTAACCTCAAAAAAGGGGTGAGAATTGTCTCTGTATTTGTGCCGCTGTGCATGCCTATGTCCGTCTGCATGAGCCTGCCTATGTGTGTTGTGTATGTATATGTTTGTCTATATTCGCCATATACGTCTACATGGGTTTATAGGTGTGTACTATATGTGTGTGTGAATGTAGCTGCGTGCTTGTGTCCCTGAGTGCATCTGAATATATGTATTTGTTTCTGTGTATGCATGTGTTCTGTATCTGAAGTACACCACACTACAGGTATTTGTAAAAGACGAGGCTGCACTAATGGGATCCCCTTTATAATAACCACAGCTATGTAGCCAGGTGAGACGGGATCAGGGCACATATATATATAAGGGACAAAGGGTAGGAAGTGGTATTGGAGGAGGAGGCGATGGCAGTAATAGGCTGAAGGCAGAAATACCCCAAAAAAGGGGGGGGGCGGGTTCCAGAGCTGATAGCAGGGCCTTCATGTCCCTGCAGGATAGAATTCTACTGGCTCAGATCTGACTGTGGCTCCCTCCCTCTTGGCCTTGTGAAGCTCTGATGTTCCTTTCAAAGATTCAGCTTCAGGGGTGCATTCCAGGCAGAAGATGGAGGAGAAGGAGTAAGGCCTGCAAGGGCTCCCCCACCCACGTCTGAGACATGCAAGGTCACTACTTGAACTCCGGTGGGGATACTGCTGCCTGGTTTTGGAAGAGTCTTGCTTACTGTTTAATAAGCCCAGGTTCCTGCTTTTTCCTCAACGAAACGGATCTTTTTCTTTCTTTCTTTCTTTCTTTCTTTCTTTCTTTCTTTCTTTCGTTCTTTCGTTCTTTCTTGACAAGTGGAATTGACGCTCCAGTCATCTGTGATATTGCTCTTATCTTGTCTCTGCTATGCCAAGTCAGCCGCCCTCATCCAGGGTGGGGAGAGAGACAGAGCCAGCTTCTCTGAACTGCTATCGCAAAGTGCTTCGGCCCAGCCAGTCCTGCCACGCCCTCACGCTGGCACACCTGCGCTGGGTGCACACACCTGTGGTGAGTGGCCGAGTCTGGCTGTTTTAGCCCAGCTTGAGCACAGAGTTAGCAGAGTGAAGGACTGGCCAAGTTCACTAAGAGAAGTGTGCCATATCTACAAAGCTTCTCTCATTTCTCCCTGGTGAGATTGCTCTGGGGTTTCTCAAGTCTCTCTGCACTCTGTTATCAGACATTTGGTCCCTTTGGATATCTTCTAGACTGCTGGGTGGAGGCCTGGTTTGCAGGGGAGGGAAGGTTTGGGGCTGGAACGAGGTGGTGCCTGGTGGGTGGAGTGGGTCGGAAGCGGACTCCAAGACACACACACACAGACACACACACATAGACATACAGACGCGCACGCACGCGCGCACACGCACACACACACACACACACACACACACACACACACACACACCATGGGCAGAGCAGCAGGCAGAAGCTCTGGTGGAAGGGTGTGGTGATAAGGAAGAGAAATGGGTCAGAGACAGCCACAGGCTGATTATCTCAAGTAGGGAGTACTCTCTGGTCAAAGTGGAACTATTGGAAAGTTTCTGTGGCAAAATAAAATTAAATATAAATAGACAAAATGGGCTACATATGTACTTGTCAGGAAAGCACTGTGTAGTATGTAGGGTCCCCGGGTATTGATTCCCAGCATTGTGCAAAATTCTGTGTGGTGGTGCAGGTTGCAGGTGGTGCAACACTTGGGAGGCAGATGCGGGAGGATTAGGGATTCAGAGTCACCCCTGGCTCCAGAGAGAGTTTCAGGCTGGCTTGGGCTATATGAGACTGTTTCAAATTAAACAAAAACAAAAGAGAAGCTAGAGAAAAGACTTGCAGTTTTTGTTTAAAACTCTGGGAATCTGCTGTTCCTGTGTTTTCAGAGTTGAGTGGTTTTTCTGTCAGGATGCTAACATGAAAGTAGAGGGTCTTTTGAGGCTTGGGTTGTGTATGTTGTGTCTCCAAAACTATTTTGAAGCATTACTGATCCACGCAGCCTAGTAAACATCTGCTAACTGCTACATGAATCTAAGGAGAACAAAAATTGACTTTCTTGAAAAAAAATTGCTTTATCTCTCAAGTGTGAATATTTTTGTCTAATATATGGGGACAAGAGGACAGACTGCAAGCGTGCTGCTTCTTCCATGTGAGGAAGTACCTCAGAGAAGCAGTGAGAGACTCTGCAAGATTTTCCTCAGTGTTTTGTTTCCTGGTCTGGGTGTAGGCTACAGAGGGGCACCAAGAAGACAACCACACTGCAGCCTAAGCTACACCTAGAGAGAATTAGATGGCATTTTTTGCTACCTGCCCATGCTCTCCCTGCCCCTCACAGTGGGAAAGCTACATTAGTTTCCCAACTCTTAATCCACAGCCTGTTGGATGATTGAGGATCGAGCTTGGATTTAACTAACTATGCATCCAGTGAATGCAAACTTTATAGAAAGTCAAGGCATTTTCTACAGCCCCTTGCCAACAGCAGGTGCTTGCCTGTGCTTGCCCAGGATAAATCTTGCATTTCTTTACAACAGTGACCCGGGGCCCCAAACATTTTTAACATGGAAACACATTGGAATGGAAATTCTTGGGTCCCACCACCTTCCCCGTGCTGGAGCTGTACATGCGCACTGCCACACACCATTTGTACACTTCTGGGGGATCAAACCGTGAGCTCTGTGCAAACTTGCTCAAGGCTCTGCCGACGGAGCTACGCTACCAGTTTTTCTGCGTCTTATCATTCAATCTGTGTTGTGTAGGAGGAAGCCTTCCCCTTCTCAGCTTCAATGACTGGCATTTGCAAATTAAACTGCCAGGAGACAGATTACCTGGAAAGGCAGTTTACTTTGCATCTACGCAAAAAGAGTCACATAAAAGAAGTAAAAACCCAAAGAAATGTTTAGGTTTGGGGCCTTGCATACCATGTTAACAAAAAAAGGATGCATGTTGTGGCAAAAACAGTAAGACAAAAGAAACAAAGTTAGGGCATCCTCGTGGGAAGGTGTATATATGGGAGAATCACTTATTGAGGTCTGCAGTTCCATTCACGGCTGACTCTTAGGCAGCCTGACCATGGAGCTGGATTAGCCTGGGTCTTCAGAAGAGAAACAGTGAGTGTTCCCTCCCATGCCCGGAGTGACATTCAAGTGGCCTGGCACCGTCCCTGCCTTTTGTAAGTAGGTGCTAAGTACTTGCAGTGGGTGTTTATGACAAGCCCCTCAATTGCACAATATTACCTTGGGCGTAAAGATGTTAGTCAGCTTTCCATGACTGTAACAATAGTCCTGTGACAGTCAACTTCATAGAGTCAATCAAGTTAGAAGAGGAATGGTTTATTTTGGGTTATAGCTTCAGAGCTTTCAGTCCGTGCTCTCTGGGCCACATGTCTGTGGGCCCGGGGTTGTACAATATGTCATGGCAATGCTATTTACCTTCCTACAGCCTGGGAGCAAACAGCAAACTAGAGGAAGAGGTGAGGGTTTGGATGTCCCTCCAGGGGCACATTCCCAATGATCTAACTTCCTTTCACTTAGCCCCACCTCTTAAAGAGCCAACCACCCCCCCACCGGTGCCCTTAGTGCCTGGATGTTTGGGGGAAAACATTTAAGATCTAAACAATAAAAGAGTGGAAGTGCGGTGTGCAAAAATCCCCGCTGTGAGTTCAGGGTCTCTCTGGCCCTATCAGAACATGGATCATTTCTTAGGAGTTAATTTGAATCCCCAGAACCCCAGCTTCCTCAGGCCCTGTAACCTACCTGGTACTAGAGACCCAGTGGCCACATCAAAAGCTGTGCCTTGCAGCGGGAGCAATGGAAGGACACAAGCTCTGTTCACACCTGCCAACACTCAGGAGGTACAGGAAGGGGACTCAGAGGCTTGAGGTCATCCTCGGCTACACAGTGACTTCAGGGCCATCCTAGGCTATAAAGTATAAGAAACAGAGGAATGATAAAATGTATCCCAGAGGAGTTAGTTTTGACAGTATTTGTAAATTTCTTTGAAGTTTCATTTATCCCGAGTTTAGTGAATTATTTGAACTACAGTCCACTTACCTAACCATTGTAGCAAGACCTGACAGATTAAAGTTCTCTGGATTTTTGTTTGTTTTTGTACTTTGGATCTATGATTTGGGGAAAGGAGAGCTGCCGGCTCATTTCAATGGACTTGTAATCTTCCTGCCTTCAACTGCTGAAAGCTGTAATTGCAGGGGTGTACCAGCCTACTCAGCTCCTAGTGCCTCTCTTAATTTGCAGATTTTTCAAAATCTGCTTGATCATTATTGGGTAGGTTCTCAGTGTCTAAGCTGTGAATCACACACACGCACCACTGACATTTAGCTGATCAGAACCGACTTGAGCAAGCTACTGGAACTGCCTCTGGTGAAACAGCTGTGTTGAAAATGAAACTTATTAAGCTGAAACAAAACTTCCCCAAATCTTCCAAACCACTGATTAGTAAACTGATTTGAGATGGATTATTCTGCATGGTTTGAGTCCTATGTACTAGTTAATATGCTGTTTCCATTGGATTGCCCCAAGATTATTTAATCCTCTTTACAGGATTATAATGGGTGTACTCCATCACACCTAGTTTATGCAGAGCTGAGATTTGCAGAGGGGGAACAGGCTCCTGTAAGTTGTCCTCTGTCCTCCATGTACGTGCTCTGACGTGAGCATGCTCTCTAAATAAACATGTGTGAAATGGAAATACATACATAATTAACTCATACAGATTGAACTCTTTGGACTTATTTATAGAATTTCAGACTGTAATTTTTGCTCCTCGGCCCTGAAATTCTTTGTGTGTATGATATATATATTCATACACCACACACACATATATACACACACACATATGTACACACACACACATATGTACACACACATATGTACACACACACACATATGTACATACACACACACATATGTACACACACACATATGTGTGTGTGATGTCTGTGTATGTGCGTGAAGGCACATGAGCACTCCTGTGGGGAGGCGAGAGGAGGCTGTTAAGGACCCCCCTCTATCACTTTGCATCCTGTCCCTCTGAGGAAGAGCCCCTCACTGAGTGTGGAGCTCTTTTTCTTTTGCTAAGCTGGCAGCCAGCAGGCTCCAGTGATCTTGTGTAGGGTTAGAGGCATGAGGGGATAATATTCAGATTTTGTGTTGATGTCGGAATCTGAAATCTGGCCTTCATTTTAAAATATCTTGTGTGTGTGTGTGTGTGTGTGTGTGTGTGTGTGTGTGTGTGGCGTGTGGTGTACTACATGTGTACACGTGCCTGTGGGGGCCAGAAGAGGATGATGAGCCCCTGGAAGATGGAATTATGTAGCCCACTGTGAGCCACCCACGGTGGATGCCAGGAATTCAGTTGCATTGTGTTCTTCTGGAACAGTAGCAAGCTGTCTACCCACTGAACAATCTCTCCGGGCCCCTCACTCCCAGTAGTTGTTCCAGAGTCTCAGGAACAATCTAAATAAAAAATTTGATTCTATTTCCTCTGAAACTGGAAGGTCTTTTAAACAAAGTTGTCACACCCTCAATTCACTAAGTGCATGATCAATTGTCCTGTAGGAGGCGAAGATGGAGTCCCGCTTTTTTTTTTTTTTTAGTGTCTCCACCCTGCTCAGCCCACAGATGACCTCACCTTGCCCCTCCCTGGGTTTCTCTCTAGCTTGACAATGATCTAGGAAAGGATCCAAGGGCCACTTCTGCAAGCAAGCTCTTGCTTATCTACAGGTGTTTACTATCTCCAGGGACGCACAGCTGCTCCCTCACCCCAGGTGCTCCCATCTCCATGCTGGGGGTTGGTACCTCTTTCCCATCTCAGCTCTGTGTTTCCCAGGGACGCCCGCCATTGTGCTACATTGACGTAACAGCCTTGGTTGTCAGTGGAAGAAACCTGAAATTCTCAAATCTTGGTGAAGCTATTCTCTAGCTGGCAACTTTGAGTACATCTGTGAGACTCACGCGCCTCAGTTTTCTCAACTGTAAAACCGGATAAAGGTCACCGTTGGCCTTTAATGTTGTGAGGACAGCAGGGAGGTTTTAAGACCTGTCCTTAATTGAGTACATGGGAACACTTAGACGCTTTTAAAAGATGCCACCCATGTGCCCACCCCTATGCTGACCCAACCCAACAGTGGGTATAGCAAGGAGCCTGGGTGTGGTTGTCTTTTTTTTTTTTTTTTTAACCTCCCCAGGTGCTTGCTCAGCCAAGATTGAGAAGCCAAGATTAAGAACCTCTGCTCTAACTTGCCTCTGGAAGCTATGAGTATACCTGGCACTCCCCACACGCAGCTCCTCTTTTGGTCTCCTGGGCAGGTTGCCTGCAAAAGGGCGGTAAGAAACTAGGGGTGAGCATTTGGCTGCAAGGCTCTCCCCTAGAGGGAGGCTTCTAGGTGGGCCAAATAAAAGTTTGAATCACTTTGGGAATGGGGTGGTGGTGGTGGTGGTGGTGGTGGTGGTGGTGGTGGTGGTGGTGGTTTGGTGCCCTGTAGCCCAGGCCCACCTGGAGACAGGTTTGTGTCTGGTGGTTTTGTTTTGTTTTTTTAACTATTCCCAGAGCTCTGTCTTCACATCCCGGCTGACGTTCCAGTCAAGCAGGCATTGACTGTAGGTGCCCCGAAGGAGCCATATTTAGCTGCATTGTTGGAGCCTTGTATCATGACAGTCTGGCAGAAGTGCTGGTGATTTTAATTCGCCCATTCAGTCACCCCACAAGTGAGTTCTTGGGTGCTCCACATTCTTGTGGGACTTGGAGGAAGGTACTACACAGGCCTGGGCCTTTTAAGGGCAGTGAGATGAGATGTAGCTATGAACGAGTGTATACAGAGGAGGCTAAGCACCTGATTATGGCGTCCAGGGCTAGGAGACCGCGCAGCAGACAGCGGAGACTTGGGGAAGGGGCACTAGAGGTGGGATAGCTTTTAGTAGGCACAGGGCATTATCGGCAGGGTACTGTGTGAGTAAGAGGAAACACCTTAGGGGAAGGGACTTTGCAGGATGGGATCAGTGAGGCCCAGCGTGAAACGTACTGTGGAGTGACAAAGGAATCTGGAATTCTTAAATCTTGACAAAGCCCTTCACTGGCTCTGTAACCTTGTGCAGGCCGGTGATTCTCATGTGCCTCAGTTTACTCAAATCTAAACTAAGGGATGGGAATCATCGCTGCCTTGACTTTGTGAAGAGAATATGAGCAAAGAGGCGAGGTAGGGCAGTTTGTGACCAGCAGCATGCACTGCGTGCTTTCGGAACTCTGAGATGAGCTGTCTCATTGATGAAGGACTTGCTGCCCACCACAAGACGAGTTCAGTCCTTAGGACTCATATGACAGGAGGAAAGAGCTGACTCCTACAGGTGTTCCTGTGAGCTCCACTCCTGCAATATAGGGCATCGAGCATGCACATGTACGCACACACATACGGTGGACTCAAAATAAATAAACAAAAATGTAATGACGTGTAAGCCGATTAAGCAAGAAGCATATCAATAGCAAATCTACATTTCTCCTCTTTCTGACAAAATACACAACAGAAACAATGTAAGTGACCAAAGATGGCTTTGGGCTCAGGGCTTTAGAGGGCAGGACTTTATTATGGAGGGGAAGACTGTGTCAAGTGACAGGAGCCGAAGGCAGCATCAGACAGCAGAGAATGCAGCGGGGAAACATGGCTGTGTAAACCTTCAAAGGCCTGTCCCTAAAGTCTTACCTCCTCAAGGCTCCACAACTTTCAAAATAACTCTAGAAGTGGAGGACTGGGGTTCAGAACATTGGCTTTGGTGGAAAGCCTAGATTCAAGCCATGGCATAAAACCCGGAAGCTCCTGCGTCCTGGGTAAATGTTCTGTCATTGAGCTATACATCAGCAGACCTCAGATGAAGCCTTAAAAGCTTTCGTGCGACATTTATTTATTTCGTGTGTGTGTGTGTGTGTGTGTGTGAACATATGTGTCACAGTGCTCGTGTGAAGGTCTGAGATCAACTTGGAGGGTGTCAGTAGTTTTCACTTTCTGTGTGGGCCCTGGGCATCTAAGGTGGGTTGTTAGGATTGACAAGTAAGCATCCTTATCCACGGAGCAGTGTTTCTGGCCCTCCAATAAGGTTTTTAATCAGAGGTGTGTGGTCACGTGTGTGCTTTAGGGAAAGGGTGCAAAATGAGTCAGTACTGGCATGAATGAAATCACTTGAGTCTGAGCAGATGAACACCCCCTGGAGGCTAGAGGAAGTGAAACGGAGCATGGAGCTAGCCCAGGAGGGCCTGCCTTAGTAATCTGTGGCTGTGCCAGCTGAGAACTGAGTCAGAGGAAAAGGCTTCTAGGAATGGGCTGGATCAGTGATCCTCTCAACAGGAGCCTCTGGAGTTTGGGAGGAGGGGGGTGTGAACGAGGCACTGCGGGGGACTAGGTGGAACCTCACCCCTGGACCCTCCCCAAGCCAGGCCAGATGTTCCCGCTGCTGTTTGCTGTCCTGGTGGCTAACATGAGGCCATCTGGTCTCTTGCCTCATCCGATGGTGAAACCTCATTAGGGGTTCTTAGAACCCTGTAGCTACGGAGAATGACGAGTCTCTTGCTCAGCTTTTTGATACGAACAGGCCAGAATGTGCTGTTTCTAACTCTTTGAGTCAAGACCAGGATTTCCCTGGTGCCGGGACAGTGTTGGCCGGAAGCTCGGAGCGTGGGAGGTACATGCTCCTCACACTCAGCACAGGGCATCTGGCTGTCGGGACCAGCCTGCCTCATCTCTCCCTGCAAAGCCAGGGCTTTCCACCTCCCCGTTGCATCCTACCCAAGACAAGTTCTGAAATCCACATATTCTCACTTTCCTAAGCTAAAATCCTTAGAGAAAAAAAAAGGGGGGGCGGGTTTCTAAGATACTACTAGTAGTTGTCCCGTGGCAGGCTGGCCGAGGACAGCTAAAATGATGGAGCTTTCCTAAACATGAGGACAGAAAGGAATGGCCAGCCCAGAGAGGCGAGTCCTGGGTGGGCGAGGCGGTGAGCTTTCCCCTCACCTCCTCTACTTCTCTTCTTTCCTCATCAAAGGCTCACCGCTATCATTTAAAGATGGCCACCCTGGTCTGCCAAGGAGAGTGCTAGGGATACAGGAAAACCTGTCCATGGAGGAGCTGGACACAGTTCAAATGACTGGAGCTAGGGAAAGCTACCAAGATAAAAGTTTCAAACTGACACTGCTGCCAGGCTATTGGAGACTAGGAGGTTCCAGGCTGGAATCTCAAACTTGTTATATAGCCAAGGATGACTCTGAGCTCCCCACCTCTGCCTTGTAAGTGCTGGGATTAATGTACCAATATGCCTAGTTTACGCAGTACTGGGGATTGAACCCAGGACCTCATGTATACTAGGCAAGCACTCCAGCAACTGAACTATATACCCTACCACCTTGGCTGGTTCTTAAAGCATCCAGTAGCTTTAGAGACAATTGGGCATGGGGAGTCTGGCATTTCTTGGAGATTTGGGGCTACATTGCACTTGATTTCTATCCAGTCTCTCAGGAAAGTAGACCAGGCAGAATAGTGGTGACTTTGAGAAGAGCCTCTGGTTGCGTGTAGTTGGGACCGGGTTCCGCTGCCTTTAAGCTGCCTAATCCTTTCTTCAAGCTCACTGAAATTCAAGTCTGAAATTACGATCATTAATGTATCTGGAGGGCTTGTTAAAGATGTGCCTCCTTTCCAGTGTGATTATCAGGGCGGGTTTGTACCTAGCAGCTCAGCCACACCCTTCTGGGTTGGTCCTGTTGGGGAGAGGCCAGCCGTTCTGACAATCTGAGGACTCTCAGCCAGGCTGGTTCAGAGCCCTGTGAGCTAAATCATCAGGAAGAGAGAGGTGGGGCGTTCCCCACTGCCTCAGCTTCTCTGTTTTAACTGGCTTCACCACCAAGCTCCTTCTTATCTTAAAGATTTCAGCATAAATTGTCAGCCCCTCAGAGAGGCCAAACAGACTCTCCAATAAGAGCTGTCATCTTTTATCATAAGGCCTTACTTGACTCTGCCAGGGCAGCTTTCTCATTCTGCCTTTGTTGTCGTTGTTGTTTCTTGTTTCTCACTGACTATCACTCCCAGTAACGGGTGAGCTATGACAACTGGTCTTGCTCACTCAGCTTATCCCAGCACCAGAGTCTGCACTGTATGCAGACAACTTGGAAATCCCCTTTTCTCTCAGGCACAAGTGATTCTTCTCAGTCTGTCCAGAGAAGAACGACAAGAAGACCTACTGTGCGTGCAGCAGTGGAGATACTGAGAAGATAGTCAGCCCCACATGGAGAAGACCTGCACCACAGCAGTGGAGCTGACTGAAGCGCTGCCTTTGGATGCAATTCCAACCTGCTGCTCCCAGGAGTCCGCAGGCTAAAACTAGGGCCGTTTGTAGAACCTTCTGGGTGCTCTGTTCTAGATCAGCTGAAGGACAGGGCATTGTGGTCCTCTTAGGAGCTGGACAAGTGGGAGGGAACATGCAGAGGAGATTCCAGCCACGCCGTGGGGGAAAGTCAAACCTCCTTCCTTTTTCCGAGGTTCATGCATTATTTTCAAGAGCCTTGTTTTGTGAGAAATAACGAGTTTGCTCTAGTTCTCAACACTGGGCAGCTGGGTATTTGTAACCATCGCAGTACGCAGGCATGCTCCTCTTTGTGACTGACGGATGCTAGAGTGAGAATTTTGTAACTGAACGCGATGGGTTCCCCTCTTAAGGAATTCAAAGTCAAAGGTATTCCCAGTCAAGAAAGGTAAAGAGTCATTTATTCCCAGGAGAAGGGAAATAAAGCATGGGGCTTATTTCCAAAGCACTTTTCTCTCCCACCCTATCATGTAGGCTAGGCTGTCCTCAGGTGTTTTCATGCATATTCTGGAAGTCCAAATTCCTTCTTTTTCTCCTCCTCCTCCTCTCTTTTGGTCCCAGTCCTCACACTTGCATTGCCATCACTCTACTTTCTGATTCACTTGCTATCCGTGCCTTTTAAAGGGCCCATCACATGCTCATATTGGGGCCATACTTCTTGTACAGGTGCTTTGGGGGCATAAGCTATATCCAAACCACAGTAGAAAGTAGAAGAGCAGGGCTGGAGAAATGGTCTAGGGGATTAGAGCACTGGATGCTCTTCTAGGTGACTTGGGTTCAATTCCCAGCACTCGTATAGCAGCTCACAAACTGCCTGTAATTCCAGTTCCAGGGGACCTGAGAAAACACCAGTACACATAAAATAAAAATAAATAAGAAGGGGGAAAAAAAAAAAAAGAAGGAAAGTAGGGCAGCAGCTTCCTGCATCTAAATAGGATCCTAACCTGAGCTGACGGAAACTTTCACTTATGGGAGCCTGGGTGGAGCTGGTCACCTCCATCGGGGCTGCTTTGCTTCTTTCTCTGGGTTTTCCATGAGGCAGAAGGGGATTTCCTATCAGGAACCACCATGGTATCTGTCTCAGCCAGCAGGAGGGGATTTTGAAAACAGGGTCTTTTATCTCTCTTGAAACACAGTGCTGGTCTCTTGTTCTATGGGCTGGCAGTGGAAAAAAAATATAAAGGCCATTTAAAACACACACTTGTAGAGTGGGGAACTGTGGTTTTGCGTGAGTTACAATTATTGCAGGGAAGTGCCAAGAGCAGCTGGGAAGGAGATGTGACATGCGCAATCCAGATGGCAGCCCTGGAGAGGACTGCACGCGGGGTTGTTTGAATCCAGTGTTCTCCAAAACCGGGCCCGTGTTTCCCTGGTGGCCCCTAGGATGATGTGAGGGCTCACCTCACGTGGGCAAACAGAAAAAAGGAGCTGGGACCAGCAACGTAGCCAGAGCTCATTAGCCTGATGCTGCTCCCTGTAGCCTATTGTTGCTCTTTCCTTTTACTCTTAGCAAAGGAAGCTGGCTTTTCACCTACAACAATAACATAAAGTGCTCATTTGAAATACACTTCTTAAAAACGGGAAGTATAGATTAAAAAATGTCAAGGAGATAATGTATTTTAAATGTGTAAGTGTGGTTGTGCTGGTCCAATAAATGAGCTTTTGAAAATAACGCTAATCTCTCATGCTACCGAGAAAGGTCAAGGCCATGGTCACAGAACAAGAGCTGGTCATGCCTGGCCTGGAGAGATCATCGGAGAGACAGGATGTGAGCAACATAGAGTAGCTAAGGCCATGAACCCCCCTCCCACTTCTGATCTTGGCCCTGCACATTGTACCCCAGCTTAGCTTCTGTCACACCCCCAGGGAGGTGGTCCCTTGAATGGGGGCACAGCACCACTGGCTTCACACCCATTGCTCAAATCCAGGCAAGAAGTCACGATCTGCATCCCAGGTGCAATTCTGGCCCCAGTCACAGAAGGGACTTGCCCGAAGCTTCATTTCACCAACGCTTTTCCAGAACTCCTTGAGGCCTCCAAATTGCTTTCTTTGCTCCTCGAGAAAAGTGTAGGAGGCCACTTTTTAATCTGCTACCTATAGTTTCTCATCAGACCCAAGGGGAAGCAGGGACAAAGGGAAAACTTTGGGGGCTTGACACAGTTTGGCCTAAATAAAAGGGGAGAGGCACTTTTTGGCCTTGAGGTCCAGGGAAATTTGACTTGGAAGAACAATTTAACAAGAAGAAGAAGCTGAAGTAATGTCCAACACATCTCAACAGCGACTGAGTCATCTGGTCATATGTATCAGTTCTGCAGCCAGGTGACAGGACTAAATGTGTGCTAGAAGTCTTATTATGCCTTAGAAGTCACTCAAGATGGACATTTCTGATGGAGGTGACTGGGGGAGGGGTGGTTCGTCTCAGTCAGTAAAATGCTGGCCATGTAAGTATGAGGACCCAAGTTCAATTCCCAGCAACTATGCAGGCAAAAGGCTGGGTGTGACAATGTGCACATGTAACCCATCCTGGAAAGGTAGACCAGTGGCTGCCTGGGGCACCAGATCCCAGGGAGAGACCCTGTGTCAAAAAACAAGGTAGGGAGCTACTGAGGAAAAATGCCTATGGTTGGTTATTGGTTACACACACACACACACACACACACACCCGCACACACCCCTGCACACACACAGTCTCTCTCTCTCTCTCCATGAAGAGTTGGAAGCTAGTTATGGGCTAGTTATGTAAATTGTTGGGGTTTTGCGACAGTAGCCACTGATCACCTCATGCCAAGATGAGCACCAAGTAGGGCCTTGAAAAGACTGACATGATACTGTTGGGTCATGCCCAGGGAAACTTGTTTCTATCTTCTAGAGTAAACACTTAGTGGGGTGTTTAGTTTTAATTGACAACTTGATACAGCCTAGAATAACCTGGGAACAGAGTTTCCAGAGATAAAGTCCAGACCAGGTTGGTCTGTGGAAGTGTCTGTGGTAGATTGTCATGATGATGATGACAACGACGACAATGACAACAGCAATAATTTTGGTTTTTTGAACCATGGATGCCCTAGAACTCTCTCTGTAGATCCGGCTGACCTTGAAGTCACAGACATCTGCCTGCCTCTGTATTCCTCATATTAGGGTTAAAGGCTTGAGCCCTTACCCAGCTAGCTGTCTTGATTAGTTTAATTGATATGGGAAAACTACCCCCTGCAACCAGAAGGTACCAGTTCCACTTTTGGGACCTGGACTTTATAAGAGTCGAGAAAGCCAGTTGAGTACTAAGAATGCATTCATTTATTTATCTCTGCATTTTGCATGTGATGTGACAATATTCCTTGAGTTCCCCACAATTACAGAGTAGTGCTGCTTTTTGTCAGGGTATTTTATCACAGGCGCAGGAATGAAACTGGGACGCATGGCTTAGTCTGGAGGGAGTAGAAGCTGATGACTGGGGACTTTAGGACCTGAGGGAGGATGAATGCCAAGGGGGCCCTAGAGAGAAGAGCCCCCCCCCCAATTTTCCCACACAGCCCTGTGGCTGTCACTTGCCTGGCTGAAAAAAAAAAAAAAAGGTTTGTATTGTTCCTGTGCATTGAGGCTTAGGAAGACCAGAGTGCTGCGTTTGGAGAGGGGCAGGCAGCAAAGAAGCAGAGAGGGAGACAGAGAGAAGGCAGAGGCCAGGGAGAAAGAAGGTGGAAGAAAAAGGTTGCTGGAATAGGTAGCTTTGGTCATTACCTTGACACACAGTTGAGGAACTGCCTCCATCAGATTGGCCTGTGGCATGTCTGCGGGGCATTTTCTCAACTGCTACTCAATGTGGGAGGACCCAGCACTCTATGGGTAATGCCATGCCTGGGCGAGTGGGCTTGGGGGTGTATAAGAAAGACAGAGCAAGTCAGTAAGCAACATCCTCTGTATCCTCCACTTCAGCTCCTGGCTTGAGTTCCTGCCCTGACTTCCTTTCAGGATGGACTATAGACTGTATGCTGAACTAGACCCTTTGCTCTACAGGTTGCTTTGATCATGGCGCCTAACACAGCAACAGAAAACAGACCAGGGACATCTGCTCAGCAGTAACTGAAGGTGGAACCACTTCCTCTCAGGAGCCCTATGTACAGGGACAAACTGACTCCCTACAGTGTCTGCTCCCATTATAACATGAAGATAGACAGAGAATGATTGGGAAATTTTAGATCAGGTTAATTGCCTGTGTCCCCTGAGACATAAGATTTGGCTACAGTGGATTAGGGCCTCAGGCTTAGGCCACCAACAACACCTAGTGAATATGTATGTGGTCTGTTCCTCTTTTTTCAGACCCCAGGAGACTAGGCCTCTGTGTCTTGTCCTTAATTTTATTTTGCTTTTTGTTTGTTTCCTCTGGTTTAGCCTGGATATTAGGGGACTGATGGTCTGGCTTTCTACAGTTCTGCTACCACCATGTACAGTCTGGTGTGGTCTTTAGGATATGGATTGTTAGTACACATACACACACACACACACACACACAGACACACACACATTAACCAACATCATGAAAGCTTCATGGCTTAAAGCAATGATAAACACACGCTATCTGCTTCTCTGAAGGAACTTAGAATGGTTCCACTTCAACAGCTTCCATGAGCGGCAGCTGAGGCAGCAGTGGGTGGGGTGACATCGTCTGAAGGCTTGACTGGGCCTCCTCACCGGCTATCTGCTGTTGGCCTTGGTTTCTCTTGGCACAGACCCGTCCATAGGGCAGCTTGAATGTCTTCATGACTTGATTTCCTTCAAAGTAGAGAAGGACTTGATCTCAGGAATCACACTGTTAACTTCACTACACACTGCTGGTCTTATTCTAATGCATTAGCCCCAATGCATTGTGGGGATGTGTAAGTCTCTGGAGATGGGATTCTTGGGGGCCATTATGAAGCTTGGCTACACAGGGTCATCTCACGTATCAAAGGGAAAGTCTCTGATAAGCTTGGTCTTTATGATATAAACTCCTGTTAAGGACAGCTTAAGCCATGCAGCAGCCTTCATGGTTTGTTCAGGGAACAACTTGTTATAATTACAAATAAGATGGCACACACCAGATATGATATGGAGAGATTTATTTGGGAAGAGGAGTTAGGGCCTGAGTGGGCCATGAGGGTAGAGAGAGAGAGAGACAAAGAGACGGGGAGGGGGAGGGGGGGGTGCACCTCTTAGAGTGCTAGGGGGCAGGAAGAGAGAGAGAAAGAGGGGGACAGGGTGGCAGGTTGGCCAGTTTATAGTCTAGCACACACCTGGCAGCCATTAGTGATGATATCATAGGTTGCTAAGCAACCTAGAGGCAGGCAAGTGGAACTTCCTATATGCTAACAATGACTCTGAAAGTATTTTCTATGCCGGGAAGAGTATTAATCGAGAGATTCAGAAAGACCTGTAAACTTGTAGACTAGTAGAAGCAATGCCTAAGCTGAAAAGTAAGACCACAGGAGTAGCAGTGGAGACCCTGGCAGGTGGAGAAGAGACCAGCCAGCATAGGCAGTGCCCAGCTCTGCTGAGCACTCGGGGATGGCTGATTCAAAAGAGCAAGGTTCAAGCTGTGTGCTGAGGGATGGGCAGGAGATCAAAGGACAGTGGGAAGGTGAGAAGCAGCATGGATGGCTTTCCAGGCTGGAGCAACAGAATGAGGAAAAACTCATTACCACCCTGAGCCTTGCCGGAGTTCCCAGTCTCTGACTCTGGAACCATCTCAAACTATACATTTCTCATCCTGTGGAGCCGGCAGCTGCTCTTGTCTGTTATGGCAAGCAAGAGATTCATCAACAAGTTCCGGAGCGATTCCACTGTGGTGGATCTGCCTGTCATGTTGGAACAAAAGAGAATGACAGAAACAGTTTCCACTGTGGAAATGACTGTCTCATGCTCCTTGGCTAGAGGCAACGTCCCTACTCACTCTCAGGGAGGGAGTGCATATATATGTATTTATAGGCCCAGGTATTATTTTTCCTTTGTTTTGGAAGAGGCCTCTACCTGCTGGGATCAGTGGAGGTCTAAAATGAACATGTGGAACGCAGGTGCCTGCTGGGACCAGAAAGTTTAAAAGCTGTTTTTGGGTTTCAGCTACCACAGAAATGCAATTCTACATGCTTTTGACTGGATGGAAAACATATCATTCTGCACTCTCATTTTAATACTCTGTTTTGTGTGGCCTTAGCTTCCTTCAGGGCAGTGATTCCACTAAAACCTCTTCCTCCTGTCCTGTGTTCTGAGGGCACTTAACACACACTTGAGATGAGAGAACAGGAGAAACAAAGGCAGGCCAGGGTCTGCTCCACGCCTGCTTCCCTGCTGCCTTAAGTCAGGCTCACCTGCTTCCCCCTTTGGTTTGCTCACATTGCTCTCCAATCCTTTACTCTTCACGGAGTATCCTTGGCCCCAGGGTGGAGAGCTGAGGAGCTGAGGGCTGAGCTCACACCTGGCAGCTCCCCAGGATAGACTTGGCTAGGCCTGCACCTTGGGTGGGAAGATGCGGGGACCAGCAGGCCTGCACTCCACGCCTGGCAGAGGTAAACAACGTCAGATAACAGCATTTTTTTTTTCCAGCCCCAAAGCACTTTCCAGGTGTGCAGAGAGGCCTGATCTGGATGCCAACCTCCCAAGTCACGTTCAACTGACAGATGAGGTTTGAAGTGCCGAGAGAGAGGCCTGGAGGGAAGAGAGATGCTTTCAACCACAGACAAACCTGCCAATTGCTCATGACCTCACCAAGCAGGCACCCTCTACGGTGGGAGAGGGCTGTGCTGATGATCTAGTCCCGTCCCAGAGGGTGCCTGGTGACCTCAGAGAGATGGCTGCCTCCCTCTCCCCTCCTAGGCAGAAAAGGGCAAAAACAAGAAATAAAAACTGACAGAGCAAGTGAGCCACCCACAGCTCTACTCCTGTGAGACTGCACTTGCACTGGAGGCTGAAAGGGGTGTCCTTGCCCCAGATGGGGAGCTGTTCCGAGACTCAGGAAACCTGTCTCCCCCGGACCCTGGCTGTTCTGTCCCCTGCCTTGAAGAACAAGTCCAGTCACACATCTGTACACGGAAGGAATTCAATACCAGCTGCCTGGCAGTTCTTCCAAATGTTGTACTTTGCCTGGGTTAGGTCCTGGGACCTCTGACCCTCAGAGTTCTCTCAGGAGTCATGGGACAGTGAAGGCTGTGACCGGACATGCAGAAGGACAAACTCAGATCACTTTGTTGGGCACTGCCATTCAGTTTCTACTTACAGAGCTTGTACAGTGTTGTTACAGCATGCGGATAATCGTTGTAGAAAAATACAGACATGGGTTTTGAGTCTGGGTCATTTCTTTTGTGCTAGGCAGACTGTTTTTTGGGGGCGGAGGAGGTGGCTCAGTGGATAAAATGTTCATTGTACAAGTATAAAGACATGAGTTTGAGCCCCCATCACTCAAGTAAAGGCAGTGGTGGCGCATGTCTGTAATCCCCGAGCTGGGGGCAGGGACAGGTGATACACGGGGCTTGCTGGCCAGCCAGACCAGCAAGTCAGTGAGCCTTGGGTTCAATGAAAGACCACTTCTCAGAAAATAAGGTGGAAAAATAGAGGGAAGACAGTCAGCATTGATCTCCGGATACACACACACACACACACACACACACACACACACACACACACACACACTTTGAAGGTGTTTGTTCACTTTTGTCACTCCTGCCATGTGAGGGTACCCAGTCATATTCCCATGTGGAGGCATCTCGAAAGCAAATAGCAGCCCTCCCAAGCATCAGATGTGCTTACACCTTGTGAGCAGCCTCCAGAATACTAAGAAGCAAATTTGTGTTCTTTCTAAATTATCCAGACTCTGGAAGTTTGTAACAGCAGTACAAATGAGTTAAGTAAAGATAAAAGCCATAAGGCATCTAGATCAGCACTTAAAAAAAAAAAAAAAAAAAAAAGAAAGAAAGAAAGAAAGAAAGGAAGAAAGAAAAGGTTAGCAAGATAAGAAAGCACAGGTAGAAACAGGAATTGTGTGATAACAGGAGACCAAAGCCAACTGGGAAAGGTCACTGATAGATTTCAATCATAACACTCAGAAGAAGAGGCTCTGAGACTATGGAGACACTAGAGCGGTTGGTAGTGGGGATGGGGGGGCGTGGCTAAGCTGAGAATGGGCTGTGGACAGTGACAGTGTTCAACAGAATTCCTTTGGTTTCCATGACTCGGTGGTCGACACGGAACTTCTCGAATTTGTCAAAGTGCATGGAATGCTCTTCGATGAATTACTCTCCTGTAAACCAAGACTCTAGGTAATGATGAAATAGGATAAATCGGAGTAAAGTGTGAAAGCAAACACCCCTCCATGGTGCCAAGGAGGCTGTGCACATGTGGGCAGGGGAATATGGGAGTTCCCTATTCTCTCTCTCTCTCTCTCTCTCTCTCTCTCTCTCTCTCTCTCTCTCTCTCTCTCTCTCTGTCTCTCTCTCCATGTGTGTGTGCGTGTGTATAGGCCACAAGTCAAATTCATTGAGTGTTGTCTTGCAGGAACAGTTCACTTTTTTCACAAGGTCAGCAGTTAGGCTAGGCTGGCCAGCGAGCATCACCGACCCTTCTGTCTCCTCCTCCCCAGTGATGAACCAGTGCACATCCCCACACCTGGGCACTGGAGACAAGCACTCAGGTGTTCACGCTCACATGACAGGCACTTTTTAAATCTGAGCTATCCTGTCAAACTCACAGTATAAACTTTTTCCTTTTCTTTTCCTTTTTTTTTTTTTAAATTTAAAAACTCTGTGTATGTAGCCCTTGTGTGAGTGGGCTCTCTCCTTCCTCCCTGTCCGTCTCAGGGATGAAATTCAGGCCATCGAGCTTGGCAGCAGCTTTTCCCACTGGGCCAGTGAGCTGGCCCACAGGCTTTTAAGTAATGACCTGACTCACCTTGTGAAGGCCTTTTTCTTTTTCTTTTTTTTTCCAGAGCTGAGGACTGAACCCACAGCCTTGCACTTGCTAGGCAAGCACTCTACCACTGAGCTAAATCCTCAACCCAAAGGCCTTTTTCTTAATGCTATAAACTTGCTATTACGTTTCAGCATATGAACATCAGGAGATAAGTTCACAAAAGGGGGCCAAGAAAAGGCACTGAGGAGGAAGGCAAACTCAAGAGAATACGCAGGAACAAAGGACAAAAAGGAAGTTTTTCACAAGGGAGCAAGGCCTATGTTGCTGGGAGACTGGAGACTTAGGACATTTGCTTGGTAGAGAGGAGAGCCCAGAACGGAAGGGGAGCATGGCAAAGACTCTGCCCAGTAGGACAGGCTCTGGAGAGCGCAGGGTCTGGAGGGAAGACCAGACCAGGCAGCATAACTTTGTGGCCTGAATCTCTAGGCAGTTTGGTCTCTACCAGTGGCCAGTGTGTAATGGGACCAGGAAACCTTACCTTAGCAGGCTTGTTGACTGATAGGGAAAGATCCTCGGCACCAGTCAAGTGGGAGAGGGCAGTGTCTTACTGAAATCCTCAGTGTTTACCTACAAATAAGGTTAATGCACTGTAACTGCTTGATGAGTCTTAAGTCTCCGATTTCCTGTCTATTTCCCCCTCTTACCTACCTACTCCATCTCTATTCTGCTGAACTCTGTTTTAGCTTTCTTGGGACTCAACTCTGGCTCGGCCTGAGCAGGACTGTTTAGATGCAGCAGCGCCGTTTGCCTGTGCCACGTCCTTTACGTAGGCGCTACATTGAGGTCCTTATTCGTGACGGTTACCGGATGACGGATGACATGAGGTATAACTTCTTCACATAATAGGCTCCGCTCTGCAAAGTCTTCCCATCTTTACCCACTGGTTACCCTGAGTGGTCAGTTTGTATAGAAAAAGGCAGGAGAGAGAAGCCCCATTCTTTATTTTTTACTAAACCGTTCTGAAACCAATAAATTGCTCCATTGAAACATTCAATAGGGAATAAAATGTCTAATTGAAAGTTACATTTATTTGTGTGTGTGTGTGCGCACGCATGTGTGTGTATGTGTGCGTGTTCGAACACACGTGACATGGTGCATATGTAGAGGAGGTCGGATGACAGCTTGTGGGATTCAGTTCTCTCCTTGCACCATGTGGGGTTGAGGGATTAAATCTCGGGTTGCTGTGCTTGGAGGCAGGTCCCTCTCTACCCACTGAGCCATTTCTTTGGCCCAGAATTCATTTTTTTAAAAAGAAAAATGTGTTTACTTTATTTTATGTGCATTATTGTGAAGGTGTCTGATCCCTTGGAACTGGAGTTACATAGTTGTGAGCTGCCATTGGGCACTGGGAATTGAACCCGGGGTCCTCTGGAAGAGCAGACAGTGCTCTTAACCACTGAACCGTCTCTCCAGCCCCTAGAATTAAAAAAAAAGAAAAAAGAAAAAAAAAAAGCTATAGACTTTGACATGTTCTAATTCATTGTAGTAATTTTATCGTAATACTCAGTTGTTTTAGGGTCTTTTAAATCAGTTCCTGCTCTCCGTGACAGTTCCTGCTCTTGTTACTGGACTCAGGGAGAAAAGCAGGCTTTCTTCAGATCCACATCTGGCACCCACTACGCAGTCCCTCAGCAAAAGCAGAGAGAGGACATTTTGACAATCCTCAGCCAAGCTTTCTGAAGCTAGGCCTGTGGTTTCAAGTTCAGTTTTACAAACTAAGAAAAATGTATTTTCATATTTATGTTATCTTAGAGAAAATTACACCCAGGACAGCCAAATAAATGACTTAGATGGCCAGGTTCGACTGTGTAAGTTGACAAGATTTCAAATAATTCTTTGTAAAGTGAGGGTAGGGCAATGCTTTGAGAGCCCACAGGAAAAGCAAGTCCTTCCTCTGTAGGTTGCCAGTTCTACCAAGACAGACACGGGCGTTTTGGAACTTGAGTTTGGAGGGACGTGGGGGATGTCCTCAGCTATTAAGATGTGTGGTTGTGCCCTTATGCTCCACTTCTTCCTGAGGAGCCTTAGGTGCTGGCTAGCTCCTGGACACAAACTAGTCACGTGGGAAGAGGGAAGCCCATTTGGAGAACTGCCTCCACCAGGTGAGCCTGTGAGGGCATCTTCTGATTAATGATTGATGTGGGAGAGCCCAGGCCACCGCTGGTGATGCCACCTGAGCAGGTGACCCTCGGTTGTATAAGAACGCAGGGTGAGCAAGCCAGCCTAAGCAGCAACCCTGCCTCCGGGCTCCTGGCTTCCCGTGATGGAAGTAGCCCCACGGTGCTTTTGATGATGGTGCTGATCATAGAGGCAGAGAAGCAAGCTAGAATGCCATGCACACACGAGGTCTGTGCTGTGAGATTGGTTGCTTAGATGTGTGGAAGTTAAGGCTCTGCGTTGACAAGTTTTTTCCCTTACCTCACTGTGTGCACACGCCCTGGCAGAGCACTGAGCCCCTGGAAGAGTTTATCCTTACAGTGACTGAACTCACTGGAAGTAGGTAAGGAATCACACCCCCAGGCAATGTGCAGGACAGATATGGACTAAGATACTACTTATCATTCATGTATAGGGATTGGCTAGATCACCACAGTATCGGCATTACCAGGAGGGGACATTTGAAAACACACATGCACTGGGAATGGTGCACGCACTGTAGCCCCAGCACTTGCGAGGCAGAGGCAAGAGGACCCACCACAAACCTGAAAGCAGCAAGGGCTACAGAGTGAGTTCTTAGCCAGCCAGGGATACTTGAAAGAACGACTGTCTCAGAAAACCATTAGATACACTGGGATGAAATGGCCTTATGCAAGCATAAAAATTCAGTCAGCCCTCTGTTTCTTTCCAGCATCTAGATAGAGTGAAACTGTGTGAGTGAGGCCCAGGCACTTCTGTTGTTTTTTTAAAAGCATTCCTGATTGATGGTGATGCCCAAACAAGTCTGAGATCTGACACTGTATCACAGAACGCTAACAGAAATCCCCTCCCGAAGGCACTCATCTGTTTTCCCCTCTGAGGGAACCAAAGCAAGACACTTTTAGATAAAACATCATCCCATTTACGACATCTGAACCACTTGCTTATAGAACTCTGGAAGCTGAACAGGGCCACTCTGACAGGAACTCATCTCCATGCAATACCCTCAGATGGGACCAGTGTACGCACTTGGGTGTTGCAGATCACACCACAGCTTTAAGGGACACTTCTGAATTTGAATTTCCAAACCAAGGAGGTTGAGAGATCTACCTCAGAAGCTGGGATTAACTGAATTAATGAAGATGTTTGCAATTTGCTTTGCTACTGCGCTAGAAGAAGGCCACACGGTCAGCTCTCTGCAACACAATGGTGACTTTTGATTACAAGGTGTCCTTCAAAGATCACATGACTCACAAGATTTAAACTACTGACCTTTCTTACTCATCAACAAATTTCAAAGGGCAAATTATTGGGAATTCCCTTAACCACTGTAAGCTTTGCACAATCTACCACCTTCGCCAGACCCTCATGTTCCAGTGCATGGCTCCCCAAAGAACCACCAGGCAAGAAATGTTTTGGGATATTATGTGTGTGCTTTTTTTTTTTTAATTGTATAATTCATTTATACAAAGACATCATTTGATCAATTTATTTACAGCCTTTTCCAATTTTCATTTCCACTGGAGAGATATTTCACATAATGGTTAACAATGATTTGAACTGATTGCCAGTATAACCCTGGGCTACATGGGGCCTCTGTCCTCCTCCCCCCTTTAAAGAGCATGATGCCATTTCTAATGCAAACACTTTGCAGTGAAGAGTCACTATCTTTTTTAAATGAAGAAAACAAGCCAGAATTAACCTAATATGGTCCAATTTCCAACACATTTTACAGCTTCTTTTCAAATTAGTATTTGCAGGCATGAGAACCAAAGCAAATACAGTCCGCACCCCCTGTGGCCTTCCACAACTTCCTACACACCCTCAGGTCGGGCTTTCCCTAGCTCCGCTCCTCTGGCTCAGCCAGACATTCTTACTTTAGACAAGCTACTCTTCCCTCTCCTCCTCTTCACTATCCCAGTCTCCTGCCCTCTCTTACTTTTCAGACAACACAGAAACTTCCCTCAAAGTCCTTCTCATGGTCTCTTTCAGTAGTCTAGAACATACTAAGTCACTTCATGGGTCTTTACCACTTTGACATGATACACTGACAAACTCAACTTTTCTTAATTGGCTCAAACAGTATGGCTTGGTTTCACTTGGTAAAATTAACAGGATTCCCATGTGCATGCGCGTGTCTCACACACACACACACACACACACACACACACACACACACACTTTATTCAGGAGGAAAAACTTTAAGGGCATGCCAATTTAAAAAGGCATCGACGTAAAAAAATAAAAGCAAATACTAAAAACTACTTTACAATAAAAAAATTAAATACTTGGCAGAATAAATGAAAAACGAGGAATGTGCAGTGAAACCTGATCCAAGGCATTCCAGTTGATAAAAACGGAAAACACATCAAGTTCTACGGTTGTTTTCCAAGGAAGCGGTGCTCCACTGTAAATACTGAACTATTTCAAACTCAAAAATCTTTCATATAGATTGTCATTATTAAAATTTTATGCATCATTTGAGGTTTAACAAAAAACACTGATAGAATTTCAGCATCTGCAAAACTTTAGGTTGGCACAGACTGTGCATGCCACACCTGGTCAGTCCTGGAAGTCAGGGTGAGGGCAGCACTGGCCTCACAGCACTTCTTCTGATACAAAAAATACCAGCATGGTATGTTCCAAATAACCATGAAAATACCTTTTTAAAGTCTGCAATTTAACAGTAATCTGTATATCTTTAGCTGCCATTAACAACAACCACAACACAACAACACAACAACAATGAGGGGGGAAGGGAAGGAGGGAGAGAGAGAATAGGAAAGAGAGAAACCCAAACCACGAGCATATTACATCTGGTACAGAGTAACCCCAGGGTGCCCCATTACAAGAAAAAAACTGTACAAATTTATAAATAAACAGTCTCTCCACGAGAGGATACACATATTTATACCAGAGTCTCTTTCCTTCTGCCACCTGCCTGGGCTTTGTCCCTTGCTCTTCGCAAGCCAGGCTGTGGTCGCTGTGTCTTCCTGTTCCTGGTGTCTTCTGCCATCTGTGCGTTGGAGCCACATTCCAGGGCGCTGTCATCGCCCTCCTGGGTGACACCAGGAACCAGTGAGGACCTTTGCTGGGCTCTGAGGTTCCCAGCAGAGGGGTTGTTTTCCTCACACTCTTCGTGGAGCTCTGGCAAGCCCCGAAGCTCCAGGGGGCTGCTGGCCCTCTGGAAAGGGGCGATGGCGGATCGGATACAGTTGAACCACTGCTGCTTGTGGAACACGTCATTGGCCTGCAGTGTGTGGGACTGGCCCGGAGACGGGTCCTGGAAGCGGACTCTAAAGATATTTTTAGCTGAAGGAGAAAAAAAGAAATGAAGAGTAAGAAAATGGTCCTACAGTCTACACCTTCCCGTGCTTACGATCTGTGCTTACAGCCAGAGGGGACCAACTGACTCAGTGCTGTGCCGTGTATGGCTGGGGAAGGGTTTCACCAGTAGAATTCTTAACGCTTAAGTCTAGATTAATTTTTGTACATTTGTTTCTTCTCTTTATTGTTTTCAAGATGGGGGTCCCACTCTAGCCCAGGCTGGTTTCAAACACGTGGCCACTAGGCTTCAGCGCTTTTCTCCCCATTGCGCCTGGCTCCCTAGTCTAGGCCGTGTGTCTTACCTTTGTCTGAGTTGCCAAAAGCCCCTCGGAAGGAGCCGCCCATGCGCACATCCCCGTCCTGCAGGTCCTCCAGCACCAGCTCCTGAACTGGGATCGGCTGCCGGTAAACCTGGTAGGAGTGACGCTCATTTCGTGTGACAGGCCGGGTCAAAACCAAGATGTCTTGAAATAAGAAAATGTACAGTTTCTGCAGAAATGAAGGAAAAAAAAACCCAAAACTTCCTAAATATGTAAATTGATTAATTGTTAAAGAACTGGACTTAATATTTAGATTTTTCTAATTTCTCCTCAAGTGATCTCAAGGCTGTGCAGGCTTTACTTGGAGCAGCCAAGCTCACGCTACCTAAAGCTCTTTTCCTCATCGTCCGTCAGGCTGCACTCACAGGTGAGGCAACAGCTGAGTAAACACAATGTACCTCAAGCACTGACATCAGCAAACAGGCTTAAACTCCAGCACTGTGCACTGCAGTTTCCTAGACGCAGGGATCCCAGTGGACACGGCTTCCTTGTTCACGGTTGCACTCTGTCCACAGAGGCCTAAGCCTTACAGAACGATTAGACCCTGTGCTAGAAATCAGACAGGCTAGATTTCAATTTTTTCTTAAGCAACCCCAATTTTTAAATGGGGCTTTTGGAAGCATATAAAACAAAAATAGCATTCCTGATTCCTTAATTTCAGAAGGTTCTTTAAAAAACAAATTGCTTATTTAATCTGCTGCACAATTCAAGAGGTGTTAAAACCTCTGGCACCGCTATAAAGCACCATATCCAGAGGTGTGTGCTCACGAGACACTGGAGCAGGGACAGGAGACCCCAGGCACACCCGGGCTGACAGCTCGCTAGTGGGAAGGGCAAACTACTGGCTGAGGTGTTTACGCCTTACTGGCTTTATCAACACTGGTCACATAAACAAGCATTAACCTTCTTGCTGCCAGCCACAGGTTTATTTTCACAAACCTGCCTCATAATTTATGTGCATAAAATTACGCAGGGTGGGAAGGGAAAGCAATGGCTTCCTTCCTGTTGGTACTCAAACACACTCACATGGCCACTTTTATTCCTTAGCTCGCCGTGGCACAGCAGCACCTTGCTTGCTTCGATCCTGGGGTCCCTCTGCTTCTCGTCCAGGTACTCCAGCTTGTCGATGTAGTACTGACACTCGGACTCACCTTTCTTCAAGTTGATGTCAGCGAGAACTCCTTGTATTATCAATATCTAGAAACATGAAGACAGGAAACCAGATGCAGCAGCTGCTGTGCACTAACCCTTCCCCTCCCTCCCGAGCAATATTCACATAAAGGATAGGGACTCCAGAAATCAACCCAGCTAGGCTCCTCATCAAATGTGTGTGAAATCAGTAACAGCCATACTGCGTCACTAGCTCAAGGCCACCAGGCAGTGGACAGGACTAGATTAAAGCCCAGTCCCCTGATGACATGAGATTTCAGAGTACCACTGTATGTTTATTTTACAATTATCGATGATGAACTTGAAAACCTCCATTATGGGATAACTTACTGCTTCCTCCAGAAGCTGAACATCAAGGTGGTCTTGTGGGGTGTGTCTAAGGATTTCTTTTAACAGTAAAGGGTATTTGACAAGGCGGCTTCGAGGGATATCTAGGAAACTCCAAAGATCTAGTTTTCGACTGAAGGGAGACTCCAGACAGCGCTGGAGGAAGTCTTGGACTCTCGGGTCTTGCTTCTTCTGGTCCAGAAGAGCCTTGGCCGCCAGCTGGTTGCTGCAGTAGCCTTTGTAGGCATTCAGGCCTGGCAGCTGTAGAGGGAAGACAAAGCATGACACGGCCCTGTGAGGACTGGGCTTGTCAGTAACCACAGCAGACAGCAGAGCTACACGTGTGTTCAACAGGCAGTGGACACTTTGCTGGCTCAGCTGAAGACTCATGACTTCTTTTTCCAAGCCTCACTAAGCTTTGAGTTATCTGTTTTCTCAGGGTGCTGAGTTGCTTCTCTCACACTCCTCACAACCCTGACACTATGGGCCTGGTCACTCTCTGTGAGGTCATGAATGTGGAAATGACCTTCATTACCGAGTCCCTAGGAACCCTTTCTGAAGAGGGCTGGCATATAGCAGGCACTCAGGCATGTATTTACATGAGCGACTGCAACAGAAGATAAGCAGCGCAGCATTATGGAAATTCTGCTCAAGCAGGGAACGGTATTTGCAAGCAGATCTGTAATAGAATGAAGTTCTGTATTTTTAAAAATGTTGTAAGTGCTTATCATAATAACCTTGGTGGATTTTAATGTCTCATTGCTTTTAGAATCTACAGGCATGGCCAAACTGCTATAGATGACAATGTAGGCTGCAGCACCGCCTGGTACACACATACGATGACTTGCTTATACATACCCAGTTCACGAGAACGTGACCAATCTGTTCCACTGTCCCATCAGGCTTAGTTGCTTCTCCTATTCTTGCCAACAAATCTGAAGTGTATGAGAGTAGAAAGGACAATGAAAAAGGACTGGTGAGTACAATTCATTAAAAACGACTCGTGTCAATGCTGTTCAGAGACAAGGGGAAATAAGAACAAAGCTGACCTTCATGCAGAGGTATGTAAGCGTCCAAATCTCCAAAGATATGTGTGAGCTCCTCTTCAGACATGATGGACAACTTCAGCATGGGGTCATGGTAGGCCTGAGAGAGGGTAAGAAGTTCATCACACAAAGGAAGAGTGGACAACACTCCAGCAACCTGCCCTTGACTGAGTGTGTCCTGCTAACGATATGTCAAGGACATAGATTTTGGAGCGACACTGCAGCTTATGTTCAGGTTACTAGAGCTCAAATTCGAAAAGCCGTGTTTCAATCTCGAGTCAAAGATGTATTCCTCATCATTTTCCTTTGCACTTCAAAGTTAAGCACCGCCCTCCAGAAGCTGGGAAGTGTCATTTTCAAGGCCTGGCATGTGGGAAAGTGACAACTGACCTTTCTAGCGAGCTTGAGATCCTCGATTAGGTCCTGTTCTCCTCGGGACAATTCATATATTGCCTACAAACATCCAGAAGTGAAAATCACGTAAATGGTATTTACAGTGCTTGGTGTTTTCAAGAGCTCTTTTTAAAGAGACTTGGCCTGAAATCCTACTTCAGGATGGAATCTCGAATAAACTTGCAACTATTTTCTATCATTTTACCCACTAGAGTTGTTGAATCTTATGACCATGACTCATTATACACTGTTATAGACTGAGTGGCTATAAATAGTTACTCAAATAAAAAATTAGGCATATTTTCCCATTCTTCTGGCAAGACATGCATTTAAAAAGTTTTTTCTCTCCCAGAATAACTCAGTAACTATGGTGTGCGCACTGAGTGCCTGCACATACCTCCTGCCGTTTGATCTCTCGAGCGGTCAAGGACTCCTTCATATTGATGTCTAGCATCTCCGACCATAGTGCACTGCTTCTTCTCTTGGTGGGGGTCGGGACTGTGGTCCTACTGAATGGCTTCTGGGCAGAGGCTGGGGACCTGTGCTCACCACGAAGGGTAAATGACTAAAGGGCAAACAAAAGAGAAGGTGACATTTGCAGGCTTGAACAATTATGCATTACGACATATTTCTGAGAATTTCTCAGTAAGTAAAACAATCATTTAAGTTTCAATCTAAGAGGTAAAAAGACTTAGCAACTCTGGTTGGTTGTGGGGAATGGGAACAGTCTAGGAGGAACCTTTGCTGAAGGATGCAAATGAACAAGACTTAAGCAAACACTGCTCTAGTGAAATATTCCCCACCAGCAGATTCCAAAACCACACACTGTAAAACAGTTCAAAGGAAAACAAAGCTTAGGCGTCTATAAAATGTGCCCTAATCCACCTTCCTTCCCCTTTTACCTGTATGGTTTGACCAAAGCGCCTGACTGCTCCATTTCTTACGGGAGAGATTAAGTTGGCCAAGGATGTGACCCGAGCTAGAGGTCGAACTCTTTTATTGCTTGGCTCCTGGGAAAACAAAACCAGATTATAATAAAGATGTGTTGAGGTGTAATTATTTCATACAAGTCCAGGCAAAGTTAAACCCTTTACAAAACAGTGTTTGTCCAAGACAGGGAGACAGGGCACTGCCAACATGACTGCTGTTCATCATGCTAAACTAGGGCAACACCAGGTAACACCAGCGTAAGAAACCCAGGGCTTCAGCGCTGTTCCGGTACTGTGTATCTGTACTCTTAGCTCCTTCAGCTGAGAATAACCTTTCAGCATGTCTGATACTAAAATAGGTAAAAAAAAATGCTCAAGCCAAGGCAGAGAGGAGGCTCACAGGTCTCCTAGGCTCTGACAGGCCTAGACTCCTGGCCGCACATCTTGTAGGGTGCAGCCAGGGCCCCACTCGTCAGGGTTAAGAACTGGTAGAGCCTGTAAAATAGCAGCAGCACAGCAAACACGCACCTAGCAGCACAGCAAACATGCACCTAGCAGCACAGCAAACACGCACCTAGCAGTACTCCCTGAGATAAAGAACTCCAGATCAAGCGGGTCTACACGGGGAGCACAAACTGTCTGCACCTCGTGCCTTTGACAAGTCATGTGTTATAAAATGTGAGCTAAATGATGAGAATCCAGAAGGACATGTAAAGATTTATATTAACTTTAATTTACACTTATAAGACTAATTTAATATAATTAATCTTAATTTATAGTAAGATCATCAAAGCCTGGAGTGATGGTGTACAACTTTAATTGCAGAGCTTGGGAGGCAGAATCAGGCAGGTCTCATTTAGCTCAAGGCAAACCTGGTCAACAAAGAGAGTCCCAGCCAGGCAGGGCTACACAGAGAGGCCTGTCTCAGAACAAGGTCCTCATTAAACTCAAAACTAACAGAAGAACACTTCCCCCTAAAAATTCTGACAAGACCAAAATTAGGTCAAAAGGAAATAACCCTCATATAATTTAAGAACTAAATGGGAAAAAAGGACAAAATTAGGTAGAAACTTAAATGAGTCAAATAGCCCAAGAAGCAGCTGGGGTTCTATGCTTCTGAGGGCGCGCGCGTGCACACACACGCATGCACACACACACACACACACACACACACACACCAAAAACAACAACAACAACAACAACAACAACAACAAAAAGGAACGTCAGTGATTGAAGAGACTTCAAAGAGAATTCTAAGGTTCGGCGGCTTTAAGCGACAGGGTTGTAAACACTCCCTCCTCCAAATAACTAACTGCAAAGCAAAACCTAAAACTATAAAACCACAATGAGATGAAAAACAAGCCTTTGCGACGTGTAGTAAAATGGCACACGCCGTCTGATGAAGGACATGTGTGAATGCCTTCAGCATACATCTGTGCAGACTGAGTGACACATGCGTGTGCAGGGGCAGCTCGAGGCATTCCTTTCCATTTAGTAAAGATAGCACAAAGAGTCTCCTGTGTGAATGGAGATAGAATTACCTCACAAAGCAAGATATGCCAACATTAACTGGACACAAAGCAGCTGCCTGGCTCTCTTGTGCGTTTGGGAGCAGAGGGTAGCACCTCTTCCCTGTTCAAAGCATACAAGTCTCACTTCCTAGTAAAGTACCAAATATTTAATTTTCATTTGAAGGTCTTTAGAAAGGTGCACCTCCCCGTGAGTTAGAAAGTAAAAGTCAGCTTAGCTAAGAAGAAACGAAATTTGATATTACTGTATTAAATAAAACTTGATAGATTCTTATCTTTATAAGATTAGTTAATGTGAAACTACTGATTTCTTGGTAATTAAAAACTGTCATGTTTCGAATGAAGAGATTACGAAGCCTATGATCATTGCTGTGCTAAGGACTGAGGCAGGGACCTGTGAATGTTAGGCAGGTCCTCCCTCCCTCACTGGGGAACCTGAGCAGTCAGACCCAGGTGACTAGATGTCTATCTAAAAGCACTTTTATGGTCCTAAGATGGATTTTGCTTATGTATTTCTTTAGGATAACTTGGTGGCTAAACATATTCATAATTCTTTAAAACACATATAATTTATCAGTTCTTTACAGAGGATGTCACTATTCAGTTTGTCAAGTCTGAAATGCTTGGTAAGAAAGTGTAGTGTGCACACTTGGCAGCTCTGAACAGAGGACTGCCAAGAGCTCCAGCTCAGCCTGGCCTAAGCCTGGGCTACCCAGCCTGACCTGAGAAAAAACAAACTAAACCTACAAACAAAGATGGCAATCATGCTGGGAACTCCTTTTCAAATAATGAAAGATTTTAAGGAAAGGTTAAAAATGTAACACTAGAAATGGCCTACTGTCAATTTTAAGATATGACACTATTTGAAAAGATCATATTTATTTATTTATTTATTTTTGTGTGTGGAGAACTGAAATGGATTAGGTACTCAAGAGTCAGCAAAAAGGTAGGGGCAAAAATCTGTATCTTTGTGAATATAGGTTATGATTTGAGCTGTGTACATCACAAGCAAAAGTAGGTTTTCTTCTCCAGGTCCAAGTGAACCACTTTGGTTATCTAGATTTATTAGGAATATGAGCATCTGTATCATAAAAGTTGTTACACCCACATTCACCTCTCCCCAGACAAGACTCAGCAGTGATATCTAGAGGTGATGAAAGCACACAGCCACAGCCAGCCCCCCACAGCCTCAGCCTCAGCCTCTCCTGCCTGCCTCCAAAGGTAAGGCTTAATTAATTACACAATGGTGGCGGTGGTGAGGTGCTCAGAGTGCTAGAAGGCTGTTACAGTAAACATACACAGCTTTTAAAAACGTCCATAGGCAGTGACCCGGTTCCCTCTCCCCAAAAGACCAGCAGCGGATCTGGGAGAATGAAGGAGTGCTAACAAGGAACTTCGGCTGCAGGCAGCCTTTTATGGGGGCTAAGGTTCACTTGGAGGGGAAAACCGCACACTCCCAGAAGTCTACGATGTTTACTCAGGTTAATCGTTAATCAGACTATCTAGTTTAGACAGCTGGCACTCATCGCCTTAGGAAATCTGCCTTACCCCAGCCTTTTAGTTACTACATTTTCACAAGTCACCTCCACCAACTTCATGTCCTAAAATACTTCAGAATATCTATAAACAGAAAATTAAATCTACTTTAAAGCTTTACTGGGCTGTATCTTATTTATAAACACAGAAGTCTGGATCAATCTCTTTGGTAAATTTAGCTTAGCTAGTTTTTCTCCCCTAATGATGTCAGTACAGGGCATATTTTAAGAGTCAACCAAATCATGATATTTTAAAAAGTCTTTATGTGTCTCAGTTTATTTCTTTTGGTTTGCTCATACATAAAAATTCTCATTTGGCAAGAACTTTAAAACTACAAAAACATGAATAAAGAAAGCTGTTTGTTTGTTTTTGAGAAAGATAATGATAAGTGATCAAACAGTATTCTCTCTTTTACACTCAGGTCATTAAGGCTGTGTTGAGAGCTCTAAAGCCTGGACGTCAATTCTGGGGATTTTAATCCAAGTGAAGGAAGGGGCCATGAACATAGCTCAAGTCTCATACCAATAAACAAGGCTCCTCCTTGATGGCCCCGAAGGCAGCTCCTTTGAGAATTTTAACTCGGGGCATTGTGCGAAGAATTCTCTTTTAAGAAAATGATTACTGATTTTACAAAACATAAGAAAAACTGAAACCAAACAAATAACAAAACTCAATGTCAACCTCCTTTCCTGAAGATGGCAGTTTAACACCTCAGATGTTTGTGTAACAAACAGCTTCTCTGAGGCATACAACAAACTGTTCATGTTTAGAACGGACAATTACATATATTTTGGCAAAAACATCACTATCATCAAGAGATTTGGTCAGCTGAACCCATAACTATTTCTACCACCAAAGCGATCAGGCAGCGGCCACGACAAGACTGAGGCAACCAATCAACTGGCAAGATTATATAAACATGGCACAAAATAATTGTTTTTCACAAATGTTCACAAAGGCTTCAGGAAGCCAAGGTGAATTCACGCAAAGCAAGGCAGGCAGAGCGGCAATGTTGCACTGGCTCAAATCCCTTTCAGAATAAAAAAGGGAACACAGCAAAGTTAACTACATGTGAAAAGAAAAAAGAACTCCTAGTCAGACTCTACTCACTTGTTCACTAGTATTGAAAGGAAAATACTCGTATTTTCCCTTCTCCCTTAAAAGCAGTCCCCCAGACTTAGTAATTTAAGTTACGGGGGAAAAAAAAGGAAAAATAAAAAGAAAAAAGAAAAAAGAAAAAAAGCACAACCATACCAAACATGGGAAATGTATTTACCCAGAGACGCATATATTTAAAATCCTCTTTGTATGTAACACAATTTAGCTACATAAAACTGCTTAAAGTTAGACCACAGTTCCTAAACACATTTCAGGCCTGATCATAATAGCTATACATTTTAGTATGTAATACGATTAAAAGTTTAAAAGTAAAAATTTAAAGTCTGAGAAGTTCTGCGGAGTTGGAAAACATTTCCTTTGGTCTGCTCTTACCTCCTGCTCCCTGAAGGGCTGGTTATTAACATCTAAGACTCGGATAGTCCTTTTAATGGGCAGGAGACCTCCGATCTCATCATGCGCCACCATGCTTCCCAAATGTCCCTTCAAATCTTTCGGGTTAGTCCACACGCGAGTCAGCCCCGCGGGGCAGCACCGCCAAGGCGCCCGGGCTTTTCTAGCGAGCGCTCAGCCTGGCCCGGCAGCCATGCGCCCATGCCTCCGACCCGCCGCCGAGCTCCTCGCTTGTGCTAAGGCGGCGAGCGCTCACGCAGAGCTCAGGGCTCCGGGGCGGGGCCAGGCTCCGCTCCACGTGACTCCAGATAACCGCGGAGGGGCGCACCTAGGCGGCTGGCGAGCTGCCTCGCTGGCTCAGCCTCAACTGTGCGGGTCATCCTGAATCAAAAAGGCAATGGAACTTGTACAGGAAGAGCAGAGGCCCACAGGAAGCCGAGTGAACACCAGACAAACGTGCCTCAGTTACTCCTCTAGCACTTAGTTACGGACAGGGACTCTTTTCCTTAAAGACTAGTTACCCAGCACTGCAGGCTTACGCACAACTGTTAAAATAACCCGCCTCTGAGAACAAGGTTCCTACGGGGGAAGGAGGGCGGCAGCATGGGAGATAAAAGAGTGATGGGAGAGGCATGTATGAAAATGTCACAGTAAATTTGTTAACTCTGTGCACTGAAGATGCGCTAATGAAAATCTACTGAAAAACTAAAGTAGTTTTCGCCACCTCGTCCCCAGGACTGACTGACAGGGGACTACAGTGGGCACGGCTGAGTTCCCGCTATTCCTGTTGGAAGCCCTGGTCCTGAGTAAAGCAGGACTGAGCTAGCTCAGATGCCAGGCTCACTATCTCACCAGACATTTCTGGTTTGAAAATTTAACAACTCACAACTCGGAGTCAGATATTTTATGCAAAACAACAACAACAACAGCAACAACAACAACAACAACAAATCCCACACAGCAAGATCCTTCCCTAAACTTGTCCTGATGTGGCTCTACCAGGGCCACATGACCTGCTTACAAAGCCTTGCATTTTATAAGGGAAGACATGCTGCCTCTTGCTCCCCGCTAGGTGAAGTCACACAGGACAGGCAAGCCTCTGACTTTGCAAAGCTTTCCCTTATGGAAGGGCTATTTCTCCAGGCTGAGATGAAGTGGCCGATGCTTCTGTATGTGTTTTGCATAGGAGGCTTATCTTAACAGTGTGCTAATATGATTTGCAGTGATTTGCAAAGCTATTTTTTCTTAGTATTTACAAGCATAAAATAAGCCTTGTATGAAAAAGGGCACTATTCTAGATAGCAGGGTGATAAAATGTTGGCTTTGCAGTTGAGATCTTCCTGTGTGAAGGCAGGTCGCATGGGGAGGCGTGGATAAAAGGGAGCTTCTGCAAGTAAGTTGTGCAGCCAGCTAGTACCGCTCCGGGCAACCTGACACACGGGTGGGAAAACTCCCAGGGAAAAGGTTCAAGTGGTGTTTCTGTGGGGCCTTGATCGCCATGCTGCTTTACACGTTTGACTCAGAACATAAATAAAAGGAAGGGGCAGACTCCTATAAGGCCACAAGCTGGCAGCAGTGCAGATGCCTTTGCTGAAAGCCAGGCTGGTATCGTCTGTGGGGCTAGTGCTAAAGGCAGTTAAAAGCTTACTGTGAGGGCTGGAGAGATGGCTCAGAGGTTAAGAGCACTGGCTGTTCTTCAAGAGGTCATGAGTTCAATTCCCAGCAACCACATGGTGGATCACAACCATATATGATGAGATCTGGTGCCCTCTTCTGGCCTGCAGGTGTACATGCAGGTAGAAAACTGTATAATAATAAATAAATAAATCTTACAAAAAAAAAAAAAAAGCTGACTGGGAATATAAGGCAAAACTCACATGGCAGTACCAAGAACTTTGCCTAAGGTTGGGACAGTGGGGAAAAGAAGGACACATGCAAGATGACAAAGATTTTAAACACATGAGTCATTGTTTCGCAAGTAAAGCAATGATTTTGTAAGAAAATACTAAATTTCATTTTGATACACTGCACCTGAAGCAACAGAAGTCACATAACTATTCAGCCAGTACTGGAACGAGAGGGACTTAGAAAAGGGGTTTCCACAGATTTACCTTGGAAAGACCTGAATGAAAGCACAGTCAAAGGGGTTTAGCCCTGGAGGAATGAACACTAAAGGAAAGAAATCTGCAAAGCAAAGACAGAGAAAGCAAGAAACCAGGGGAATAAACAATGTTAACTATGAACAAGGTGGCTGACCAAGAATAGAGATCCATAGATCCTTAACAAGAATCTCAAGTCAACTGTCAACAGGGACAGGAAATCTGGAAAGAAGAATGGGTGGGAAACTGTGAGCACGAGGCAGCTGGCAGTAGTTTCTAAAGTATGACTTACCAATTTACAGCCTAGTGCCACCTTGTCCAGGAAGGGCCAATGCTATGCCTGTGGCTACGAGCATGGCTTTCCTGAGGCACGGTCTCATGATGCAGTCACGGCTGGCCTGCACACACTGTGTAGCTCAGGCCCTGCTTGTCTCCTGAGGCTGGACCACAGAGGGGACCATGAGTTTCTCACATGAGGATGCATCTCGCTGTTTTGAACTTTTCAACTTCTGAGTGGAGAGTGTTGTATTTTGTCATCCACTCTGTTACTTGGTTAAGCCTGGTTGATGTGCGATGTGCTCGGCCTTAAACTCTGTGGAAAAAGTTTCGGCATAACAGTACTCAGAGGCACCTGGAGGTTGTGGACGTTCAGTACGATCAAAGGTCTGCCTAAGTTCCTTGAGCTGACACAAACAGTGTGGCCAGGAAGCACTGAGTAGCCGGGTCCTGTTAGCTCCCTCAGTTAAACACAGTGAAGCCAACACCACGGCCACAGTCTCACGAGGGATTAGAGCGTGAAGTGCAGCGAGAGTTAGGAAAGAGGCTGCCAGGGAGTTCTCATGAGTCTCTTACCCAATGTCTTCTCGAAACTGTTTTTCCCTTTCGTTCTGTTTGAGGTATGGCCAATATAAGGAGGGAAAAGGAGAGCTTTCATTTCCTCTTCCAGCTGGGGACCCAAGAGGGAAAGGCAGAGTTTCATGCAGAAAGTCTATGTAATGCAAAGAGAACCCAGCAGTCATAGGCCAGTAAAAAAACAAAAACAAAAACAACAGCAAGAACAAAACAAAAAAACCCAACCAACGAAACAAAAATCCAAACTTTGGCTCATCATCACTAAACTCTCAGTTTCCCTTTAAATGTGAAGGTTTGTGGTCTAACCACCAACAAGACAACTTGATAACATCCCAAAGGCGCAGTGTGGACGTGGACACGCACATGCCCAGGCGGCACAGACCAACGACCCACCCTCCTCAGGGGACGCTGAAAGGCAGTGGCGAAGAACTGGAGGGCAGTTTACGGTCCTAGTCTGTGTACAGCTCCATGCATGTGACTTTATTTAACAATGCTACAAAACACTACTGCCAGCATCTTAAAGACCACCAAGACGAGAATTCAAAGTTTAAGAAACTCTCCGTGCCTGGAGAGAGTTGGACGCATTCAACTTTGTTGTGGTCTACTTTTCAGCTAAGAGAACAGACACAAACCCTTTGTAACTTATGTCCTGGCCTAAGCTGCAGCTCAGTAGAACTAGCCTAACCGGCCTGAGCCCCATGCTGATGCCAATATCTCCTAGGGAAGGAGACCCAGGCAAAGGCTGGCGCATTAGGTGACTTTCCTGTAACGGGATGGGGGTTTAACTTTAGGAGAGGTCTTATTGCACGCGGTGGTCGTGCCTTATGAGGCTATCAATAGCAAGTATTTTAGCTCTGGGCTGATGGCATCATGGAGATATAAGCTAGTTGAATTTTCATTGTGTGGGAAATAAGATTTGTAGCCTTAAAACTTAACATTGACTTATCTAAAAATAACAATGTAGTTTGGTGAACAGGATCAAGTTTCTGATAAAAGTACTGGTTTTCAAGACCCAGGTTTAGTTATATAGTCTTTGTTCTGACTGGGTGGAGAGGGTGAGGAGAAAGGTCACACTGTGTCCTCTCTCTATAGAAAAGGGACTGGTAGGCCCCTCACACATTTAATGTATAAAACAGTGTCAAGAAGTAAACTCAGCCTTGAAAGTAACCTGCTACTTTTTGATGTAGGTACTGCTTCCATTTTCTTTTATCTGTAGCAAGCAATGGGTAATTTGATGAGCAATCACAGGACGGCGGAAGACCAACTAAATTCTCTGCTGCCCTCTACAGGGAACAGTGTGAAATGCAGAGGCAACATACTTTTCTCAACTTGGTAATCATGTTTGTATAGGTTGCTATATAGGTGATAACATAAACAAGTTTTTCATTTGAGAAAAACCTGGATACCAGTTAAATTTATACATTTAGCCCTCATGTGGCTTGTGTGTTTATATTATGGAACTAAACATATATTTAAATATTGTGTAGTGTATGAAATAGTCCACAGGTCACAAGAAATACTTTTGGACCTTTTCTAGTTGTAAGGAACTGTTCTATTTTTAAAACTCTGGAATTAAAATTACAAACATCTATTATTTATCTAACCAAAACAGATAAGTTAAAAATAACATTTAAAATGTTACTAAAAAAGGAATCAGCAATCAAAAAATTGGAACTTTTGAGGAACCAGCGTTCCAAAGTATGAATAAGCTATGAACAAAAGTGGGCAGATGCACTAGGAAAGAAATGAGTAATGAAGTTATTTGTAGATTTGTTTAAAAAAAAATAACTGGATTAAAAATTGTGTGTATTCAAGCCTTAGTAATAACTTAGGTTTAGGTAAAAGTTCAGTTGAGATCAATTAAGTGTTATTAAACAAAACAGTCCTAAAGATGATGAGGTTTGTATCTTGTTCCTTGGAATGACAACACAAATAGCAAATAAAATAGGTACATATGTTGTAGTGGTGACTATCTCAAACACAGAAGGCAACAACATTTTCCAGTCAAATGTATCATTCCCTGTCTTGAAATCTTTTATTATTGTTGTATGTGTGAGATATTTATGGGTGCAGGCAGAAGTCAGGACACCTTTAGGGCTCAATTCTCTCCTTCCACTGTGCGTTCTGGGTATCTGGCTTCTGTGGCAATGCCTTTACTTCTGAGTCATCTTTGCCAGTCACCTCTGATCTCCTCTTATGTCCAGGGATTCCTCCCATCTTCCCTGAGCCCAGCTCTAGTGCCCTAAACTGGCCCAGGCTGCTGTGTCTTCAGACTAGACTCCTCATGCTCCTGACTCTGACTTTCGCCCCAGCTCCCCACAGCACCACGCCTCATTTGCAGGGTATGTTGCTTGCCCTCCACGGTGCTTATTAAATGCTGCTGTGGCAATCTGTGCATGGGCTATGAGGAACTGATGACGCACAGGGCATCACTGAGTAATAGCACACAGGAGCTGGTGGATAATAAGCTCCCCTCTTTAGTGTTTTGAGAAAACAATTCTGTGGTGCATTTTAGATGGCTCTTCAGTGCGTCCCAGCAAGAACAATTCTGTGTAAGGTGGTAATTACCTTAATTACACACACTGCATGTGCAGTCTCCTGGTTCACTGTTCCCATCCTATTACCTGCAAACACATCTCAAGATAGACCATCTGTCAGGGAGTGCTCATTTCGTGGGGGGATACCAGGCCAGGCCACCTACACTGAGAATGGCTATAGAGACATTGCACACAGGCTTTCTGCAACTGGACCACTTGCTGGTGGTGGTGAGGATCCCAGGGCTCAGGTGAGATGAGGGAGCACTGATGGAGAGGTGAGACCAGGGCTCCGTGAAAGGTGATGACAAATGAATAACAGAGGGGCAACTGTGGTTTCTAAGAACTACAGTTTTTAATTTTTAAATTATTTTTTATTAACAAAATTAATTTTTATTACTAATTTTTAAAAGCCCTGAGGAAAAACTAGCAGATGCTTCCTAATGTTTCAGAATCACCGTGGCAACAGGCAACTTCAGAGTCCTTGTCATTTCAATTCCCTACACTTAGGTTTGGAGCTGAAGCAGTCCCGCGGCCAGGACAGACGCAGAACAGGAACAGCCATCAGCCAAGGGACAGGCAGTGGGTTTGGTGCCTCCTCCATACACACTCAACTTCTTGTGGGACTGTGGTGAATGACAGCAGATCATGGTAAACTTGTGTGGCACTTCTTCATCCATCCATGTGCAAGATGCTCAGTCTTCCTGGAACAGCTCCCTTGGCATTTGGTCTATGACTGTTAATCTGGTCTGTGTTCTTGGAACACAAGCAGTTTTTATGAAGGAAGGACAGCAGTCCACATTTTCCTTCATGTTAATTGTTTTGTTGCTTGCCACAGACTTTTCAGTGACCGTAATAGTCCACAAAACATTATGTTAGTCTAATATGTCATTGGCATTGATATTAGAGAGACTTAGTGAACAGGAATTGTTCCAGATACCCTAGGAAATCAAACACATTCCATGAAAATTCAGAGGTTGCCATACTGGGTAAGTTTTAATAGCGCCAGTGGCCTGAGGCTTTCTGGGCTCTCTCCCCTGAAGGACAGGCAGAGTAAATGGCACTCACCAGTACTAGAACACAGCAGCAGGCAGGACCCAACATTTTTTGGAGGGAGCATCTGCTGCATCTGGGAATTCTCTCATCCAAGAATGAGACAGGCTGAAAGGCTGGGTATCAAGGTCCTTTCAGAGTCCTGGGGTTTGAGTGGGACTCTGGGCAAGGGAAATCTCTGTAGCAGGCCGAGGCTGCTCAGGCACAACTATCCAGTCTGATGTGTCAATGGAAGACAAGACTGCTGTGTGATGCCTCTGGCAGTGTCAGGGACAGTTCCAAGATGTTAGAGAGAGGTTAATGCCTCTTGTGACAGAAAACGGCTGCTCAAAGCAGCTCCTGGTGTGCTGGCAGACCAAATAAGGACTCAATACCCTCTTCCAAATAGCATGTGATGACATCAGAGCTGCCCCCCCAAAACAGGTTCAGGCAGAGTGAAATGAGAGATTGGGCAAGTGTCGCAGCAGTCTATTAATACAACAGAAACGGTCCATTTGGACTCATGCCTGAGCAAGAGCACAGGCCACTGGGAAATTATATTACTTTGTGATCCAGACCGTGGTACCTGGTACACTGATACTTTAACTGTGACGGGTGATGGGGTAGCCATTCTCTACCAGCAACTGACAGAAGATAAAAAACTTGGTGTCAGTTTAATGCATTAGCTTCACCTGCTGCCGTGAGAGACAACGGACACTTCTGCACTAGGTCCTGAGGAGCTGAGTCAAAGAATGCACTTCCAGGAGTCAGAGTGATACAGTGCACACTCAGCAGTTCAGCCCATGGGCTAGGTGGGGGGTGGAGGCATAGGGCAGATTTTTACAGGCCCCTGAGCAGTAGAAAAACAGTTTAGCTAATTGGTCAGGGGCTTGAGAAGCCATAAAGAAAAGCTAGAAATAGTGAACTGTGAGACAGACATGAATACACGCGGGGAGTGGTCACAAAATGAGAGGACTTTGCTTCATGTTAATCCAGACTAGCAAACAGGAGGACTCTGTAACAACATAATTTAGCTTATGGATCCTTGGCCTGATGCAGTGACCAGGATGCTAAAGCCTGGACATCCAGCACCATTCCAAGCATTAGTTTATTCCGTTAGGATAATGTCTTCAAGTTTGCCTGTGCTGTAGCGTGTGTCATACGTGCCTTTATTTTTAAGTCTGACTAATGTTCTGTGTGTATATATCACTTATTTACCCACTGAATCTACTTTGTTAGTATCTTGCTGCTGAATTGCTACAGATCATATTTATAAGATGCTGGTTTATCGTTTTTGTTGTACCATCTTCAGCTTTGGTGGTATCTGGGTGATTCTGGCTTCAGAATGAAATGGGGAGTAGTCCCTTCCTTTCAGTCCACCTGCTCCTCTTGAGAGAGACTTGGCATGATTCTTGAAACAGTTCAGGGCTTTGGGCTGAGTCTTTTTACTGGTCACAGGCACCTTCAGCTTTTCTCACAGCTGTCTGGGTTGGTACGCTTCTAAGCATCCACCTAAGCAGTTTGTGTAGTTTCTCATGGTGATACCTTAACAATGCCTTTATTTTTATATTATTGGTAGTACTATTCTTTTATTATATTTATCAATTTTATCATTTGAGCCTTCCTTTTTCCTTAGTCAAACTATATAAAGGCTTGTCAATTTCAATAAACTTTTCCATGAAGTATATTTTGGTCTCACTGATTTCCATATTGCTTTTCAATTGCAAGCTTTATTCCTATGCCAACATTTACTGTGCCCCCCCCCCCTTTTGTTAGCTTCAGAATTAGGCTGCTTTTCTTTAGCTAGCCTCTTAGATTGAAAAGTTAGGTGGTGGCCTTAACCTTGAGACTCTCCTGCCTCTGTCTGTCTGAGTGCTGGGATGCGAGGCTGCACCACCACGCCAGCTGTGCGTTCCTTCTCATTGGTTTCCAAGCATTTTACAGTGTCCCTAGTGCCTGTTCTTCAATGCATTTTTGTTTAAAAACAGTGTACTACTTTCATATACTTAGAAAGTTTCTATTTTCCCTTGTTTTCTTTTACTAATACAAGAAAAAACAGTTTGTGAGATCCAGTCTTTTAAAACGTACTCAGGCTTGTTTTCTAGTCCAACACTGGCTACCTGAAAAATGCTTTCTGTGCAATTGAGAAAAATGTGGCTCCTGCTATTGTTGGATCAGATCCAGTTGGTTTAAGTCTTTGATTTCTTTATTGATTCTGTTTGGGTACTTTATCTTTATTGATTTTCTTTGGGTACCTATCCTAACGTTAGGAAAAAAATCTAACAAGTCATAAATATATGGTAAATAAGCATGCAGGTGTGTGCTTGTTATTATGAGCTGATGGTGAAACTATGAAGCTAAAATGGTTTTGGAAAGTAAATACATGGAATTAGCAAACTGAAATTTACAACTTAGTAATTATAGCTCCACATATCTACGCTCCAGACTAAGCACAGGTCTTCCTGACACAGAGGAGTCAACTGAGGCAGAACCTTTAGTACATACGCACATACATACATACATACATACATACATACATACATACATACATACATACAATGGTTACTCTGAAGGGATTAGTTAATGGATTATGACTGCATATGTAATCCTATTGTACAAAAGGATTCATATATTTTCCAGTGTATATATGAAAAGAAAAGGCCTCGGTGACACACTAAATAGCTGGTTACTTTGTGGTTACCAGCTTTAAGTTTTTTGTGGTAAGAAAAAATGTTATCTATGTATTAAAAGGCACAATAAAAATTAAAATGGTATAAACACATATATACAGTCTAAGATAATCTATGCTTACCCACTGGGACAGCAACGGTTTCTCAGAACATTATCAGTTTTTTATTTTTGACTAAGAACCATTGTTTTCTGTCTCTATCTCCAGATTTTCTTTACTTTCATCAGTGGCACCAGCAATTGGCACCAGTGATGAAATAATATTGGAAATAATATTCTATATTTTACAAGACAGTAGGTGGAGATAGATCAGCTATAGCAAGCGGCAGATGGCATAAGCCTTTTTCCAACTGAGATTGGTTAAAACGCTAGCTTTTGCATGGCAGCTTCCTTTAGACTATTCATATGTGTGCCTAGGAATAGTGCCAAATTACTTAACATGGTTCTAAGAGGTCATTTATCAAAAGAGGTGTTTGGAATGTTGAGTCAAAAGCTGCCAAATCATTATTTTCATTTAAAATAATTCTGATACCTTAAAAATAATTTCTCATTTGTATATTATATTTGGGAGTCTGCTTAATCCCCAAATGGCAGAGTACACCAACACTCAGGATGTAATCCCTGATATACCTTTAAACTTTAAAAGAGCTGAGCTCTCTGCACATGGACATCACAAAAAGAACAGTCATATACGTAAAAATAAATTTTGAAGTCCTCTGGTTTTTAATTACTTTTTTTACGTAAAGAGCCCTTCCATGGGGAGAAACAGAATAGACAGAGGTAGTGGCAGGGGCATCATCTCTGTGACAAGCTGGAGACCAAAGTCATGGTAGGCTCCCAGGAGGATATAAGGGGACTCTAGCAGAGACTCCTAGTAGCAGGGGCCATAGAGACTGAAGCGGACACCCTCTAACTAGACAATTCTCCTAGTAGAGGGAAGGGTACACCAACTCACCTACAAAAACGTCATCCCCAAAGTCACCTCATCTACAAGATGTGCAGTGGTAAATACAGAGCAGAGATAGCAGAGAATGAGGGAAGGTCCAACCCATGCCCAGCCCAACCCAAGACCCACCCCATGGGAGAGAAACAAGCCCTGGCGTTACTAATGACACGCTGCTATGCTGCAGATAGGAGCCTAGCAGAGTTGTCTTCTGAGAGGCTCCACCTAGCAGAGACTCAAAACAGATGCTGTGACTCACAGCCAAACATTGGGCGATGCATAGGGAGTCTTGTGGGAAAGTGGGGGAAGAAGAAAAGGACCTGGAGGTGACAGGAGCCCCACAAGAAGACCACAGAGCCAACAACCAGGGTGCAGAGAGGCTAGCCAAGACTGAAGCACAAACCATGGACCTTGCATCGACTGGACCTAAGGCCCCTACAAACATGTAGCTGAGGGCTATCTCAGGATTCATGTTGGTCCCCTAGTAAGGGAGCAGGGGCTATCTCTGACATGGTCTCTCTTACTAGCTTTTCAATCACTATCCTCTGACAGGACTGCCTTGCCAGGCCACAAGGGAAAAGGACACACTCAGTCCTGATATGACTTGATGAGCTAGGGGGTATAGAAAGGGGGGCTCCCTCTTCTGAGGAATAGGGGAGGGGGGTGGAAAGGGAGGGAGGGTGGGGCTACGAGTTGAAGAGCGATGGGGCTACGACCAGGAATACAAAGTGGATAAATAAATACATTAAAAAAAGAACCATAACAATACAGCTCAGTGCTGCTCACCCTGAGCCCTTTAAATAACAAAATCAACGGCCACTTTGGACTTCACATCAAAAGAAAAAGGTAATTTTATAGTTGGTAGTAATATATGGGTGAGAAATGTCTTCTAAAAAACAACAACAGGTGGTGGGGGTGGGGCTGGAGAGATGGCTCAGAGGGTAAGGAGCACCATCTGCTCCTCTAGAGGTCCTGAGTTCAATTCTCAGAAAGCACATGGTAGCTCATAACAATCTATAATGTGATCTGATGCCCTCTTCTGCAGATAAAACACTCATGAACAATAAATAAATAAAATTGAAAAACAACAACATGGCTGGGCATGGTGGCACATACCTTTAATTCCAGTACTCAGGAGGCAGAGCCAGGTGGATCACTGTTAGAGGCCAGTCTAGTCTACAAGGAGAGTTCTAGAACAGCTAAGGCTACACAGAGAAACCCTGTCTTGAAAAAACAAACAAAAAACAAAAAACAAAAAAAAAATTCCAAAAAACCCAACAACCAAAAACAAACAACAACAACAAAAAACCAAAAACACAACCATCCAACCAAACCAAACCCAAAAACCCAAAAACCCATGTACCCCTTATACTAATTATTTTACATATAATACAGAATAGTACAGCTCTTTAGTAATACACACACACACACCACAGAAAATAATGAACAATCACAGTTATAGGACAAAACAGGCAACGATTTCTAACATGAAAAGTCAACCACTAACAGTATGAAATTCTAAAATAAGATACCAAAAATCAAAACTCATAACTCAATGATCACACTATCTACTTAAAACCTTGGTCTTACTTCATTCACCTTTATTACTTCGTACATTCATCTGTTGAGTGTTTTTTGGTCACTTACTACACATCAGGCCATGTGGCTAGGTTACTGAACACGAAGGTAAATAGAGTACAACATATTCCAGCCATAGGACAGGCATCAAATAAAACATATCGATTACATTTACCAAAGTAAAAAAGCAGGGAGCTGCTGGCAGAATACCATTTTTAGTGTTTTTCCAGAGAGGTGATTTAGAGAATGCCATATTCTAACTCGTGTTTTTCTATTCTGCTTACTTAAAAAGAAAAACCCACTCCACAAAATGGATTCTCGTAGGTCGGTTGCCACCCATCCTCACTGTTTACCCCATGCCCTAGCATTTACCAACTGACAAAAACTGGTTTATTCCAAGGACATTAGGCTTTAGACTCAAGAACAGTTTTTACATAAAAGGAGTCTTAAGTATTTTATATAATTGTGAGTGCCAAGTTTCAGTTTGCCGTAGCCCACATATTTGAAGCCAATGGGCCACCTCTGACTTGTAGTTTTTGTTTTAAAGAAAACAACAATAACAAGCCTGTCCCAGTACTTAGCATTTGGGAGATTTCACACAGAAGCTTCAACTCTGATGCGTCTCGCATGCACCGAGGGGCTGGGGCCCAGTTGAGCGAGCTTGCTCGTTCTTCTGGAAAGGGCACAGTGTTCCTGTGACTGGCCTGCTGCTACCTCCTGTCTTTCCAGAGATCACGGCCTGGGTCTTTACTAGTCACAGCTTACTAGTGTTTTGAGAATGGCTTTTCTTTCATTCTTAACAGCAAGTAAAACCAAAAAAGAGAGTGTCTTAGGGTTCTACTGCTGTGAAGAGACACCATGACCAAGGCAACTCTTAAGTAGGGGCTGCCCACAGCTGCAGAGTGTTAGCACAACCACCACGGCTGACAGTGTAGTGTCATGCAGGCAGGGAAGGTGCTCAGGGTTTTACATCCTGATGGACAGCAGCAGGCGGGGGGGGGGGGGGGGGCAGCAAGGCTTACCTTCAGATCAAGGCTGCCAAGGCTTACGACATCATCTTCTTTCTCTCTTCGTTTTCTTTTCTGTAAGGAAAAAGAAAGACCTGACTTACATATAGAACTATGTGTTACTGCATTTAAACAAAGACTCCATTCAACTAGAAGCTCCAGTCCAAGGAGCTGGAGCAGTTAAGAAAGCAGGCTGCTCTTTCATTGGACAGGAGGTTTAGTCCCAGCACCTACGCCAGCATTGTACAATCTCCTGTAACTCCAGCTCCAGGGGATCCAATGCCCTCTTCTGAACTCTGTGGGCATCTGTATACATATAGGCACACACAAATAAAGGAAATATTAAAAAAGTCACTTCAAAAGAAAACAATCATGTTGATTAGGGAGATGCACAGATTGCCCCTGGAATACGCACTGCCTGAACAGTGCCCTCTGACTAAGTGCTCCCTCTTTTCCTGAAGTGATTGCCACTTCACTTCACTAAAACCCTTCCTCATGTTACTTTTTCAGACCAGCGCTCTTACATAAGCTGTGAGCTATCTGAACTGGTCTAGGAAAAAAGAAAATATTTTATACAGAAATGCAGCAGGTTTTTAACAGAACTTACTGTTCATCGAGGAATGAGAGAAGTCTTTTTTAGGGGGTAAGATCCTTTTCTTATAGCCTGAACTCAGATTTATTGCCTGGTGCAGAATTTGTCAAATGGAAGAGGAGCCACCATGTCCTGGAATGATCTTAGTAATCAGTCAGCTCTGCTTGGTTCCAGTCGTAGCATAACTGTGTACATGTCCATCATTTATAGTTCCTAATCAATACTAAATAATCACCCTTCTATAGGATTTCCTCATTCCACGTGTCAAAATAAGGTAACATCCCAGGAGGCCGGACTACCTCTTGTGAATGCCCAGCACTAACCACGGAGGCGCTTCTGGTGCTCGGCCCCACAGTGAGAATGGGCTTGCAGCCCAGTTACAACTGAGCAGAGTGGTTAAGAGAGAAGACATCTAGATAGACGACGGGGTAGGGGCTAGGGGGGTGGGGGGGGGGATGATGGAGCCAGGGACCAGAGAAAGCCAGACATATGAAAAGGAGAGGAACTCTGTCAAGTTAGAAGAGCTATTTAAACCCCCTTGCAAAAGGTCGAAACAAAATTCAATTTAAGTGGAAAAAAAAAAAAATCCACTTCCAGTGGATCCAGTACCCTCTTCTGCCCTCCATGGGGCCCAAGCAGGAATGTGGTGCATATACATACACGCAAGCAAAGCTCACATAAAACAAAATGAATAAACCTAATTAAAAAACAACCCCCCAAATCCAAAATCACTCGGGGTGGGTGGGCGGGGCAGACACCACCTTCCTGGGGAACGAGGAAGGCACAGCAGAAAGAAATGGTAAGGCAGGTAACACTGCAGCGCACCCTCCCAGCTGAACTTGAAAGGCACTGAGAAATGATATAAGAAATGAAGAGACACTATAAATCATGACTGCGAGAAAACGTCAAAACCAAAGCGACAAATTTTAAGAAATCTTATTGATTAGAAAGTCATGTTAAGCCAGGTGGTGGTGGCAGCAGCATGCCTTTAATTTCAGGCCTCAGAAGGCAGAGGCAGCAGATTTTTGTGAGTTTGAGGCCAGCCTGGCCTCTACAGAACAAGTTCCAGGACAGCCAACGTTACACAGAGAAACCCTGCCTTGAAAAGAAAAAGTCACCACATTAAAAATGATACAGAAAACTACGAACAACATGATCGTGACTTTACAAAGCCAGCTATCCTCAACTCCTAGATATTTCTACATGTCTGGGGGAACCTGCATATTAACTAGCAAACCCTATGCACAAAATCTAGAACAATACATATGGAGTTGCTGACAAGGTTGGGAGAGGCTGCAGATGGACAGACCTACACAGGAAGGAGAGAGGAGGAGGAGGGAAATATGGAGCAAGGGAAGAGTGTGAGGGAAAGAGCACACACATGACCATTTGTAGTTGTGGCCACAGGAACAGAGAAAGCTGACGCTATTTGAGACAGTGTGCTATTGCTTCTTTCAAATACTTTCAGGCTTCTCTTGGATTAGCGAAAGTTACTTTTATTAGTATGCAGCATGCAGTCAGGCAGTCAGCTGCCTCCTCCCACCCTATATGCTAAGAGCTCTGTTCACCTATTATACCTGTGGATAGAGTAAATCCTCAAACATGTGTGGGTGCTGTGGTTTGGATATGAACTGTTCTCTGCAAACTGCTCATGAATTGAAGTCATGGTCCTGATGCAAGCCTTCTTCTGGGAAAATGACTGCATCATGAGGCTCCTACCTTCATCAATGATTAAAATTGATAGGTTCAAAACCTCAAAGACCACTGGGAGCACAGAATGGAGGAAGGAGGGGCCTAGTGGAGAAGCTGAGTCTCTGGGGTTGTGCCCTGGAACCGCAGAGCATGTCTGGCCCCCTCCTGTCTGTCCTTTGTTTCCTGCCCACCACAAGATGAGATATTTATTACAGTGGAAAAAAGTGACTAACAGGGAATCCAGAAAATGATCCTGTATGTTATTACTTTTCTTCACTGTAATAAATACCTGAAATTTGAGAGTTTCCAAGGTTTCAGCCAGTGGTTGGCAGCTCCATCGTCTGGACTGCACTGAGCAGAAACGCCTGGAGGAACAAACCTCCTTATCTTGTGGTCTACTTACCATGTGTGCCATAGCACACTGCGCCTTAGTGACTAACAGCATCAGCATGCTTCCTCATCTTGGGTCTGGGTCTCCTTGCATGGGAATTGCAGAAGGGGGGCTAGTGAACTCTAATCAGCTCTCTTATAAAGCCATACAAAATGTGGAGTTATTTGAAGAGAACGGACTCTTTTTTATGGCAGTCTTTTCCTGCTTGAAGAGAGCATCTCTCCACCCAGGCAGGAATGTCCTTCTTCCACGCTCTCCAACGCTCTCCTCATTTCCCCACAAAGGTTGCACGTATCTTTTCATGGACTTATTTCAATTAAATTTGATCCTATTTCCACAATGAAAATATTTCAAATATGCGTACAGATGGAGCTAAAATCATGACACTTTCTATGACCATTGGACAAATGATAAATGTGGGAAATATGTATAAAACACAGAAGCACAGGATACAGATTAACCATGTCTTCTTGAATCCATCTCAACATCCAGACATATAAGTAACACTTGGCAAAACAGAAAATGAATCTTTTTTTGTTGTTGGTTATTTTCCTTAAATAAGAAAAGCATAAAAATAATGAGTACATTACAATGTACTTAGTTTTGAATACAAAAAGAATCAACTTTCTTCATCCTATCACAAAAAATGAAAAGCCTTTGTAAAATCTTGTCCTAGGTTTGGAGAGATGGCTCAATGGTTAAGAGCACTGGCTGCTTTTTCAAGACACAAGTTCGATTTCCAGCATCCACATGGCAGCTAACATCCACATGTAACTGCAGTTCCAGGGGATTCTGTTTCCACACATGCATGTGGTACACAGACACACTTGCATGGAGACAAAACAGCCATGAGCACTTAAAAGCGGTGCACACAACAGCCGTGCACATAACAGCCATGTACACAACAGCCGTGCACACAACAGCCATGCACACAAGAGAAAAGTAAATCTAAAAAAAATCCTCTCCCTGAAAATGGTCGAGGTAAGCAACAGCAAATAACCACTCACTCATCACATATATACATATATAAATATATGACACCTATAATCAAGCATAAATTTACTTTTAGCATAGTATAAAATGTCAGGGAATTACCTAAAATAATGCTTACTTTGTAACATTCAAAGGAACAGAAAGGTTTAGTGTTAAAGGTGAATTTCTGTAAGTGCTTTGAAAAATGTTTTATTTACTTGAAATAAAACTTTCTTTCAGCTGGCTGGCAATAAAGGACTGCATCAGGCTGACACGTACAGCTCTACAGGCTCTGCCTTATGAGACAGTCACAAGCACACCCGAGCTGCACGGCAGAACGAATAGACATCCCAGCAATGGACCCTAACACGTTTTCAAATGAAAACCCAGGTTATCTACTCACCAAAGTGAAGTCCCAGTGTGGGCCAGGGGTTAGAAATGTGAAGGAGCTGCCTCTCCGAAGGGAGCACCTACTGACAGAAGAGCCAGATGAACAGAGCAGAGTAATTTCAGTACAGTAAGGTACTTGACAGATAAAAAGTCATCATTTTTAGTTTCAAACCTAGCTAGAATAGTGATGCAAGGTCAGCAGTCAGAGAGAGCAACCCAAAACATAATAGGGCATATTTCATCCCCAGAGTCTTTACACTGAGAAGAGACTACATAAAATTAGTGGAGAGATTACTATTAAAAAACAATTTACCAAACCAAACAGAGCTCATCTTAGGAGTATATACACAACTGAAAAATATAAAATCTATTAATGTACAATAACAGCTTTAATAATTATTTTATTAATAATAAAACCAAAGGAATGTGAATCTATACTTGGTACAATTCAAAACTTATGCCTAATATTTTAAAATAAGTAAAAAAATTAATACAATAAAACTAAAATCCTGTTATTTACATTAATATAATCTCTTCTGGGTTTTAAAAGTTAGAGGTAAAGCAAGAATCCTGCTACAGAACTTGGCTTTATCTTTCTACAATACAGGCCTGTGTTTACACAAAATATAAATGTCTACATTTACAAACTATGTAAAGAAAAATTAACCACGAAACCCAGCACCGGCATACCCATCAGCTATACTGCTCATCACTTAAGAAGCATAGAATGTGGAACAAAGACTTTTCTCTCATATGGACAACGGCAGGCAAACGAGGAAAGCAGAACCCCCCCACCCCCAAGCTTGCTGAAGCCTGGGGGTCTCATCAGCTGCTTCATCATCAGTGTGAGCTTTATAATGCGGCAAAACGGGGCGGGGGCTCAAGTGTAACCTGGTTGGAGCTGTCGCGGGGTAACCAGAAGAGGACGTGGAGTGGTAGCCCATTGTGACTGGATGTGAGGTGGGTATCAGGCCTTCTCTGCGTGATTCTAAGGTGTAAGCGTGGGGCTGCAGAGATGGCACATGAGCTGAGAGCACTTGCTGCTCTTGTGGAGGACGTGGGCTCACAACCACCTGTAACTCCACCTCCAGGGATCTGATGTCTTCTTTTGGCCTTCATAGGCACTGGGCACACACATAAGTGCGTATACATTTATGGAAGCAAAATATTCACAAATTTTATAAAACTAAATCTTAAAAAACAATTTAAGATGTAAACAGGAGAGAAATTTAAAGTACACAGTTACTAATAAAATTTAGCTATTTTAAATCGATTGCTAGTCAACTTATTATTTAGCTTCTTGGCTAGGTCAGGGCCCATTTATAAATCTGACTCTTACCTTGACCCTTATGCACAAGCTTACTTTACCATACATTACTACAACATTACAGATGGCAAAAATTACACGCTTAAATCAAATACAAGGGTTCCTATACTTTTCTAAGAAAAATATAAAGCAGAAGTGTATATTTCAGCAAAGACAACAAAGGAAAAATGGCTAATGGAATGGTTTCACTAAAGAATGGTAAAACTAGCTGTTAAGATAGCTTTGTCCATAAAAGGCGCCTACCACCAAATCTATCACCCTATGTTTCATCTCTAGGGTCCACATATACATGCCTATACATATACAAAAGAAACAAATAAAAATGAAATACATTTTTTCACAGAATATACTTTGATCATATTCTTTTCCCTCCCCCACCTCCTTCTAGATCCTTCCCACCTCCTTACCCACCCAACATCATGTCTCTGTCTCTCTCAAAATAAACAACAGGAAAAACACAAAATCAAAAATCAAAACAAAATTAAAACACACACACACACACACACACACACACACACACACACACACACCCCTAAAGCAAAACTTGTACATGTGCACAACACACACATCAAAACAAAACAAAACATGTTACCTGTTTTGTGTGGGCCAACTACCCCTGGTAGGGTGGTTTGAGTAAGAATGGCCCCCACTGGCTTATATATTTCAATGCTTAGTTATCACTGGAGCTCTTTGAAAGGATTAGGAGGATTAGGAGGTGTGGCCTTGTTGGAGGAAGTGTGTCATTGGGGATGGGTTTTGAGGTTTCCAAAGCCCATGTCAGGCCCAGTCAGACTGCCTTCTGCCTGAGACCTGGATGTAAAACTGTGGCCACTTCTCTAGCGCTTGTGTGCCCATGTGCCGCCATTCTTGCCATCATGATGATAATGGACTAGCCTCTGAAACTACAAGCAAGCCTCCAATTAAATGCTTTCTTTTATAGAGTGGTGTCTCTTCACAGCAATAGAACACTGAATAAGAAGACACCTGGGCATGGACTTGTCCTGGAGTGTGGCTGATGTACCAGTGACATTGCATTGGGGAGAAATTTTCCCTTTCCTAGCTGGTATCAACTGCACATAGCTTCTTGGTTCTGGGTGGGACTTTGTAGTCTAGTTTGAACCTGCTGCAAGTTTTGTGCATGTTTCAGTCTCTGTGAATCTAGATGTGTGTCAGTCCTGTTATGTCTGGAAGATACTGTTTCCTTGAAGTCATCTACCAACTCTGGATCCTAGAATCTTTCTGCCATTTCTACATGGAGCCACAAAAGGGAGGAAGCTGATAAGGACATCTCATTTAAGGCTGAATGCTCTAAAGTGTCTTACTCTTTATACATTGACAATTGGTCATCTGGAAAAAGGGAACCTCAAGTGAGAAAATGCCTCAATTAGACTGGCCTGTAGCAAATCTGTGGGGGCATTTTCTTGATTAATAATTGATGTGTGAGGACCCAGTTCTCTGGGTGTTGGAGAATGTTTTTGTGCACTGTGCATTCAAATGTTGCTATCTGTACCCAGAGATCTGGTTATGGTCCAGACGTTGGCATTGTCATTATTATGAAGCACCTCCTGTCTTAATGTTGTGTAAAAATTATTCTCCATCAGTTCTGATTGGTTAATAATGTGCTAGGCAGAAGAGTTAAGGTGGAACTTCCCATCCCAGTGAGGGAACCCCAGGTGGGAACCAGAGAGGAAAGTCACCATGAGGGAGTTACCAGTGGGACTCAGATAAAGAGGGAGTGCCAGGGAAGACTAATATGGCAGATAATGGGCCATGTGGCTGGGAAGTAGGCCAGGCCAGTATTGCTGGGTTAGAATAGCTCAGTATCTGCCCAGGTATAGTGCTTGAAGCTTTATAATAAATATAGTAGGTGTTTGTGTTATTCAGACACAGGCAGGCACAGGTGGGCACAGAAAAGCCGTTACTTTTACATCTGGGCAGGTGGCCCGGGTGGTATAAGAATGGTAGCTGAACATGGGGCTGGAGAACAAGCTATAAGCCATGTTCCTCCATGGTCTCGGCATCAGTTCTTGCCTTCAGGTTCCTGCCCTGAATTCCTGTCCTGACAGCTCTGGGTGATGGACAACAAGTTATAAGATGAAACAAAACAAAACAAAACAAAACAAGAAACGAAAAAAACAAAAAACAAAACCCCTTCTTCACCAAGTTACTTTTTTGGTCATGTTGCTTATCACAGCCATAAAAAGTTATCACTTAATTCCATAAGGACTATACTGACCTAAGAATTTGATGTGTGAAAGTTGGAAACAAAAATTAGCTTTTGAGGGGGAAAAAAAAAGCTAACTGGAAACCACACCCAATCTGATGATGTGACTCTTTCAAACCCTGTCAACAACCAGCTACAGCAGGACACTTTCCCTGTCAACAACCGGCTACAGCAGAACACTTTCCCTGTCAACAACCGGCTACAGTAGGACACTTTCCCTGTCAACAACCGGCTACAGTAGGACACTTTCCCTGTCAACAACCGGGTACAGCAGGACACTTTCCCTGTCAACAACCGGCTATAGCAGAACACTTTCCCTGTCAACAAGCGGCTACAGCAGGACACTTTCCCTGTCAACAACCGGCTATAGCAGGACACTTTCCCTGTCAACAACCGGCTACAGTAGGACACTTTCCCTGTCAACAACCGGCTATAGCAGGACACTTTCCCTGTCAACAACCGGCTACAGTAGGACACTTTCCCTGTCAACAACCGGCTACAGCAGGACACTTTCCCTGTCAACAACCGGTTACAGTAGGACACTTTCCCTGTCAACAACCGGCTATAGCAGGACACTTTCCCTGTCAACAACCGGCTACAGTAGGACACTTTCCCTGTCAACAACCGGCTATAGCAGGACACTTCCCTGTCAACAACCGGGTACAATAGGACACTTTCCCTGTCAACAACCGGCTACAGCAGAACACTTTCCCTGTCAACAACCGGCTACAGTAGGACACTTTCCCTGTCAACAAGCGGCTATAGCAGGACACTTTCCCTGTCAACAACCGGCTACAGTAGGACACTTTCCCTGTCAACAACCGGCTATAGCAGGACACTTTCCCTGTCAACAACCGGCTATAGCAGGACACTTTCCCTGTCAACAACCGGCTACAGTAGGACACTTTCCCTGTCAACAACCGGCTATAGCAGGACACTTTTCCTGTCAACAACCGGGTACAGTAGGACACTTTCCCTGTCAACAACCGGCTACAGTAGGACACTTTCCCTCTTTCAACAACAAATTTCTATTTATTTTGAACATCATGGAAAAGTAAACTGTGCCCAGAAAACATGTGTGACAGGGCCAACTTCCAAAATTTTTGGAAAGGCATACTCTTTTGTTTTTTCATTTTTTAAAAAAAGTTTGACTCAAAATGTAATCACCATGCTAAATTCTTGTGGGAAATCTAATCTATTTAGTGAGGCAGGGTTTCCTCTAAGATGGCCCGCACCTCTGGTCCCCCTCCCTCTACTTCAGGGAACTAGGATTACAGGTATATAGCAACATACCCAATACTATGAGGAGCTAGGGATGAAACCCAGGGCCTCATATATGCTAGACAAGCAGTCTACCTTTTGGGGTGCATCTCCTATAGCTATCCACTCATTATGCACCCTAAACCAACGATCCTCTCAGACTCAGGGATTACACCAGTGAGTTATTTCCTGTCTTCTCAAGCCAGCATGAAGTATTCCGTTGACTTGCATCTATATGACTCCATCACTAGTCGTGTGTAGCAAACACTACTTACCTTGTTTATTTCTTCCTACTGTATGACTTTCTATCTCCCTAGTCTTTGTATCTGGCATTAATTTATTTTCTGTATAAATCATACTTTTTTTTCAGCCCACTGCAAACTATTCTCATTTAATACTCAATGTAAGACAATAAACTCTTATTTGAAAGGAGTGAAAACAACTAATTGTCGTGGTGCACATCTGAGGTAGAGGCAGGAAGATCAGGAGTTTGAGGCTATCTACGGCTACACACAAAGTTCCAGGCAAGCCTGGTGAAACATGGCCTCAAAATGAATGAACAACCAACCAAACCCAAAAGGCTGAAAATAGTGTAAACGAATTTAATATACTTAACCAAAACTTTCTAACACAGTGTTGAGTACTCATATAAGTTACTAAATATCTGGATCCAAAGCCATGATCATCTGTGTCTATATCATTTCCCCTAACTTCTAACTCACTAAATCAAATTTGAAATTCTTTAAAAAATACATTTACATTTATGTATGTGTATATGTGTGTAGGTCAGATAATAACTTAATAACTTGGAGGTGGGCTCTCTCCTTCCGGTATGTGGGTCCTGAAGATCAAACTCAGGTCAGGCTTGGCAGCACTTGCCTTGACCTACTGAGCCATCTCACCGGCCTGCACTTGAAGCTCTTACAATGAAGGTCCACCAGGCACTGACTACTACAGGATCTCTCAGTCTCTCCATTTCCTCCCACTCCCCACTGGCTTCACGTCACCTCAGTCACCTGGTTTGAAATTCCCTGGACAAACCCAGTAGGATTCTTCTTCAAACACTGTGCTTGCTGCTCTCTATGCTGAGGAGAGCATCTCCCAAATTATCATGTCTCCATCCCTGCCTTCTTTCCAATTGCGTTATTACCAAGAGACTTCCCCTGTGATCTCTTAAAATGATTAACATCAGGGCTAGATAGTTAGTGATAAGGAGCACTGGCCTTCCAGAGGGCCTGGGCTCAATTCCCACTACCCACGCGGCAGCTCTTAATTGCCTGTAACTCCTGACAACTTCACACAATCACACATGCAGGCAAAACAGCAACGCATATGAAATAAAAATAAATAAATTACTAATATAAAAAAGAGCACTTGTTGCTAAAAACAACAACAAACAAAACCAAAAAAACCCTAACCCTCATGAGGCTTCAGTTGACTTTACGGTGTGACCAACCCCTCCCAAGAGAACTTCAGCTTCCTAAGAGCAGGAGCTTCATCTACCTTTGTTCACTAGAATCCCCACTATCTACAACAGGGTCTGACATTAGGGCAGGTGCACAGTATCACTGACTGAGTAGATTGTGGCACTGCTTCCATCCATCTTTCCAAGTCCTCCTTTTCTGTTCCCGTCACTAGTCTTTCCTGATTCTCCTAATCCTCAGGCTCAAAGATGACTTCTCTCTGCACTTTGACTTCTTAAACACAGGCTCTAACTGGAGGAGAGGAAGTTTCAGAAGGCAAGAACTGACGTCAAAATTATCTAAGACTTCAAACTAAGAAATATCAGCACCAAGTGAATGGATCTAGCTCTTTACGGAGCCACTTAGCCTTGTTAGTGAAAGTAAGTTGTCTGCATATTCCTCAAAACCATTTGGTGCAACGGGACTATAAATTACATATAAAAAATTAGTTTCAAATCATGTCAAATGATCTGGGCGTAGTGGCACACGCTGTAATCCTAGAACTGGGGAGGCCAGGGAAGACAGACCAGTTTTTAGACAGAAAGCTTTGGTGCCCACTCAGGTGACAATTCCTCTCTTTATCACCGGTTCAGTGAGTTTTGGTCTGTGCACCTGCATGCAGCCTGCTCTGGTTCAGAAGTACAGTGTGAGTTTGTGAGTTCTGGGGCGACCAAGTTACATAGTGGGAACTTGTCTCAGAAACAAAATCAACAGAACAGAACAGAACAGAACAAAACAACCCTGAAACCATGTCAAGTGGACCATGGGGACACCTGAAAAGATGGAGCTGACACAGGACTGCTACTTTTACAGATAAAAACTGACAGACAAGATTTATGTAAGTTCTCTGCACAGGCCCACCATGAAGCACCTAAGTTCTCTATGCCTTTTATGAAGTAGACACTACTGTAAAGTCACTGCACAGAATTCAAAGACACAGAACTCAAACAAAGTTACGTCCCTTGTAGCTTCAACAGAGTACAGCATTATAATGGTGAGCCACTACATTCAGTACTTTAAGACAAAATCTTCACATTTCAAGAGCCAAAAGCATTACAGAGCAGCCCAGGCAACGGCCATTTCCATTTCCTATTTGATAAAAATATTGTGATTTCCATGGCCTCTCTTCCAGACACAGATTTCTAAAGTCAACCTAGTGTTCATCTTTTCCAGACACAAAGAAATGAAGACACAACAGAGAATGTGCTAATAACTAAAAAGCCAGACAGCATCTTTCTTTGATCTCCTCATTCTGGGAGCCTGGCCAATTCTGGTCTGAAAAAACAAAAACAAAAACAAGCAGACAAACAAACAAACAAAGAAAGAAACAAAACAAAAACCAAAACCACAATTTGATTGGAACAGTAGCTTTTAAACTTAAAAGGCTGGTGTCTGCTTGGGTGACACTTCATCCCTCACCACAGGTTCCATGACAGTTGTGGTCCGGGCACCTGCGTCCACAACTAGTTTCTCGTAGAAAGCAGTTCTGGTGCCGAAGTATGGTTCCCCAGTAAGGAGTTAAAGGAGACTGTCAACAAGTCGGCCCTTTCTAAGCAGGGCCGAGCACCTGCTGTTTGGGGCCTCGGCTCAAGGCTAGCCCTCGGTGTCTCCCGCCTGGCCAGCGTCCTGTCTTCCCGCAGGTTCCCGCATTTCTGCCCGGCCTTCCCCAAGTCTCTGCTGCATTCCCAGTCCCAGATCACCTCCCTGCTCTCCCGTCCACCCCCCTCCCAGTCTCCATCCCTGGCTCCCCACATCCACCTACTACCCGGGTGTCCCGGATCCATCCCCGACTCTCCCTACCCACCTCCCGTCCGCCGCCGGCCCGGGTGTGTCGGCCGGAAGCCCCGCGGCTCCGTTCTCGCAGAGCACTGAGGCCCTGCGGCTTCTCCTCCGCGGCCGGGGCTGCTTCTGAGCCGCCGGCTCTGGCTCCATGTCCGGGGATAGGGGGTGGGGCGGTGGCCCAGTGCCCGGGAGACCGATCGTGGCGGGCACAGTGCCCGCCAGCTTCTGCGAGACAGAAGGTTGCCTTCTAGCAGAGAACCACTACCGCCATCATCCGGGGATTTGAAAATGGCGGCTGCTCAGCGATCAGCCAATCAGAGAGCGAGAAGCGGTTGCTAGGATACGTGGAGTCCCGCCCTAGTCTTGAAGCCCTCTCTGCACACTCCTGGGAGATTGATGGAGTTAAAGTCAGGCATTTGTGGGGTTTATTCTAACTCCATCGCTGAATCTCCCAAAGGCAGTCTCTATTCACTGGAACTTTCGCTGCAGGCCAGGAAAAAGGATTGGAAGCTGTTGACCATTTGATGTTGCTTAGCATTAGGTTGAAAGTAACGACCCCAAAGCAAGGCGCAGTTGGGCATATAAACACTGAATTATTCCTGTGGGATATATGCTCAGTGGCCAAAGACAATAACTGTGCTCTCAGGGATGTCTCTAGATAACCAGGGAGGTCTAGTTATGTCCTCCTGTCTCTCAGTAAGCAGGACAATGTTGCCTTGCCAAATGAAAAGGGTTGCTTTCTCTGTTAGCAAGACTGCAAAAGGTACAGAATGAAACAAAGGACCTTTTTGGGTTATTACACTACGACTGATAAATAAAAAACGTTCCTTAATTTAAAATATTGCCAATGATCTTTTTAAAAATTAATTTAATTAATTTATTTAGATTACATCTCAATTGTTATCCCATCCCTTGTATCCTCCCATTCTTCCCTCCCTCCTGCTTTCACCCTATTCCCCTCCCTTATGTCTGTGACCAAGGGAGACCTCCTCCCCCACTATATGGTCATAGGCTATCAAGTCTCATCTTGGTAGCCTGCTTATTCTTTCTCTGTAGTCTCTTTTTTTTTGTGGGATGTTATCTTAAAAATAATACTAGCTGTAAGAAAGTATCTATACATAATTTAAAAAATTAGAGGCAATTCAAATGAATAGGAGATGTCTAAATGCAGCTCATAGACTACAAAGACTATCTTTAGGTTATAAAAAACAGTCTTCCCCAGAGAAGAACACACTAATTGGTTATCCAATACCAAATGGTCAGCCCTAAAAAACATATGCAAGTAACATCATACATACTGAGTAGGTTGTATTTATGTATTTAGGAATATTATAGGCATATACATATATGCATGTAACAACAATTAATGAAAAAGGAGGTCATGAATGTGAAAGATAGCAAGAGAAGGTATAAGGGAAGGTTAGGAAGGAGGAATGTAATTATAATCTTCAAAAAATAAAATAAATAATTAAAAATAAAAGGTATGCCAGGTGCTGGTGGTACTCACCTTTAATCCCAGCACTTGGGAGGCAGAGGCAGGCAGACAGATCTCTGAGTGTTTGCAGCCAGCCTGGTCTACAGAGTGAGTTCCAGGATAGCCAGGGCTACACAGAGAAACCTTGTCTCGAAAACCAACCAACCATCCAACCAACCAACAACAAAAGAATGTAATAAAATAAAACAGTTTAGGTAGAAACATGAAATACAGAACTGTGCCGGCTAGTTTTATGTCAACTTGACACATGAGACAGTCATCTAAGAGGAGGGAACGTTAATTAAGAAAATGCCTCTAAAACACTGGGCTGTAGGCAAGCCTGTAGAGTGAATGATTGATGTGTGAGGGTCCTGCCCGTTGTGGCCAGTCCTTGTAGGGGACGAGCTATATGGCCAATGTTCAGCCATCTTGTCAGAGCCTAGGTTCCTATTTCTCCAGCAGTCTGTCATTTACCAGAAACCAGCTGACCCTGTTGTGGTTCAGCTGTTAGACACCTGTTGTGGTTTATTGTGGGGGATGGTCATTCTAAGACCCCCCAAGCTCATAGTAAGAGCTACTCCTTTCTGGCTATAAACTAGCTTTTCCAGTAAGACTACTGGTAAAATCAGATTAAAGGCCAGCTGCCTGCAAACAGCAATTCCGGGAACTTTTTCCTGACTAACCAGATCTTTCACAACTTTCCTTTCTCTCTGGAATTTCTCTCTCCTGTAATTATAGCAGCTATAAAGGTAGACACCTGCTGGAGGATTCCAGAGTTAGGTATCCATAGCAACCCTTGCTTATGCAAATACCCATGCCTTTGTGCCTATAAAAACTCTGTGAAAAATTTCAATAAACAGGGTTTGATCAGAATCTAGACTTGCTCCCTTCTTCGTGTATTGTGTTCTGTCCCTATACAGGAAAACTTTCCTCCCGAGCGCTAGTCGAACCCTGGCGGGCTGGGTCAAGTCCTGGTGGTCCTGGGTTCTATAACAACACAGGCTGAGCAAGACATAAGGAACAAGCTAGTAAGCAGCACTCCCCTGTGACCTGTGCTCAGCTCCTGCCTCTGTTTGAATTCTTGTCCTGACTTCTTTTGATGATGGACTGTGATGTGGAAGTGTACGCCAAACAAACTCTTTCCTCTTCAAGTTTCTTTAGTCACGGTGTTTCGTCACAGCAATAGAAACCCTAACTAAAACAATAACTATAATCAGTTATAAATCACTCTATAATTATACAGAGGAAAATGTTGAAATTAACAAATTAAGTTTTCTCTAGATGGTAAGATTTTAGGTTTTTAAAATACTTTTAATTTTTATTTTCTTGATGTAAAAATTCTTTAAACATGGTGAGACATGGAACCTGTGTCTCATTTATGAAGACGAATTTAGCTTTTAAGATGATATAAAATTATGGAGTAAAATCCCCTCATTAAAAACCCCCTCATCCATTTCATCCTATTTCTCTGAAAATAGTAAAGAGAAAGTACTATTTTTAGTAAATGCAATGTAAACACATTCAATGGGCCTCTATCCAGAATTTTAGAGAGTGCAGGTATTTCAGGGGCAGCACACTCTTACCTATAGAAACAAGTTAGTCAGTCTCCAGCTTCAGCAATACTGAAACTGGTTTTCATTTTGTCACCACAGGTAGTCAGTCCTTTGAGAACTTGTAACCTTTGCTGTCAAAGTACTAGATACTCCCAAGATGCTGATGTGGAGACTGTGTGGGAGTTGTGAAGAAAAACTCTTTTAATGTTTATTTGCTTTGGAATTATTTCATGTAACTACTCACACATAGGTATTGAATATCTTCAAAGCCTTCAGCCAGGTTTTAGCACAAGAAATGGAATTAAAGGCACATTTGAACGAGAGAGCTGCCATGGTATATATTGAAGCAAGTAGAAGGAAACTGGACTGTTGTATTAGTTGGTATTCTGTTGTGATAAAACGCCATGACCACGGCAGCTTACAGGACATAGAGTTTATTTGGGCGTATGGTTCCAGAGGGATGAGAGTTCATCATGGTTGTCATGGCAGCAAGCTGCAGGAATGGTGTCAGGAGCAGAAGGTTGAGAGATCACATCTTTGACGGCAAATTAAAGGCAGAGAAAGTGAACTGGAAGCAGAGTGAGGCTGTGAACCCCCAAAGCCAGTCCCCAGGGCCATAGTTCTTCTACCTAAGGCTCTATCACATAAACATCCTGAGCTTCACCAGTGACTGGGGACCAGATGTTTGAAGAGTTGAACCTAGGAGAGATATTTCTCAATCAAGCCATCATGACTACATACTGAGAGTTGGTCATATAAACCCAGGAAAAAGTTGGAAAAATCTTATAAATGTACAATATATTGACTTTCTGTTGACTAAATCTCCTGCCCACCCCTCACTGAACCCCAGATCCAGTATCTTTCAGTACTAAATACACGACCTATGAATCCTTGTGTCTTCAACTCTGCAAATTATCCCTGCCTTTAACATATTTTTAGGTCAGGGTTGATAAGCTTTTTATTTGTTTATATAAAGTTGGATGCTTTTATTTGTTTATATAAAATTGGATGCTAGTTCTCTTCCTGAGTAGAGAATCTCACTAATTTGGTTGAAGCTAAGTGTTACCTACATTTATTCAAGTGTAGATTGTTTTTACCCCTAAAAGTCTTCAGTCATATGCACTGACATCAATTACTGTAATAGCTGAGAAGAAAAATGTGTGGGGTGAGAAAAGACAATAAATCAAAAGTATAATAATTTTGGTGTGTGTGTGTATGTTGTAAAGAGGCCAGAAGAGGGCATTAGATCCCCTAGAACTGGAATTACAGGTGGTTGTGAACTATCAAATTGGATGCTCAGAGCCAAACCTTTGTCTCTAGAAGCCAGAAAGTACTCTCTGTTTGTTTGTTTTGTGTTTTTTCAAGACAGGGTCTCTCTGTGTTAACCTTGGCTGTCTTAGATTCGCTTTGTAGACCAGGCTGGCCTTGAACTCACAATGTTCCACCTGCCTCTGCCTCCCTAGTGCTGGGATTAAAGGCGTGCACCACCACGCTCAGCTTTTTTTTTTTTTTTTTTGACAGGAAGTACTCTTAAGCCCTAACCCAAGTCATCTCTCCAGCCCTTGTGAGCTGGCTAGTTTTATATCAACTTGACACAAACTAAAGAGTCCTTTGAGAGGGAGAACCTCAGTTAAGAAAATGCCTCCCTAAGACTGAGCTGTATCCAGGTCTGTAGGGCATTTTCTCAGTTAATGATTAATGTGGGAGGGCCCAGCCTATCATGGGTGATGCCACCCCTGGGCTGGTGTTCCTGGGTTCTATAAGAAAGAATGCTGAGCAAGCTATGGGGAGCAAGCTTGTAGGCAGCATTGTCTATGGCCTCTGCATCCGTTCCTGCTCCAGGCTCCTGCCCTGCTGGAATTCCTGTCCTGACTTCCTTTGATTATAACCTGTGATGTGGAAGCATAAAATAAACCCGCCCCCTGCCCCCAAGTTGCTTTTTCATCATTGTGTTTCATTGCAGCATTAGAAACCCTGACTAAGACACTCTAAATACAGACACGCTGATACTTTCTTTGCTTTCCCTACTATTTAGGACTGATCTTCATCCATACCACACTGATTGTGCCGGATCTTGGCTATATTTAAAGCGGTTTGAACCTTATTCAAGGAGAAGATAACTTGTGAAACATGTATGAAACAGAAAGGGCTGATTGGGAGCTGGAGAGACAGCACACTGGTTAAGAGCTCTTGTTGCTCTTGCAGAAGACCAGCATTTGGTTCCTGGCACCTTTTAGGTAGATTCACTATTACAGCAAATCATATTCATATGCTTGCATTTCCCCCATCGACGTTGACTCAATTCTTAATATCAGAGGAAAAATTTAGAAGATGTTTGGGAGGGCTGGGAGAATAGGCAGGAAAGAGCTTGCTGCACAAGCATGTGAGCCCTAGCTGTGGCCTCAAAACTTGTTATACCAGTGTGGTTGTTTGAATGAGACTGGCCCCCAGAGGTTCACAGATTTGAATACTTGGTCGCCAGGGAAGGGCACTGTTTGAAAGGATTAGGAGGTATGGCCTTGTTGGAGGAAGTATGTATGAGCTTTGAGGTTTCAAACAGCTCATTCCAAGCTCAGAGTCTCTGTCTTCAGCTGCTTTCATGCCACCATTCTTCCCACCACAATAATGGACTGAACCTCTGAAACTGTAGGCGAGCCCCAGTTAAATGCTTTCTAAGAGTTGCCGTGGTCATGGCGTCTCTTCATCCCATTAGAACAGTGACTAAGACAACCAGTGATGTAGAGGTGGAGGCAGGAGGATCCCTGGTCCTCATTGGCTGATCAGTCTAGCTTCATCAGCAAGTATCAGCACAGCAACAGATGTTGTAACAAAAACCTAGGTGAATGGCTCCTGAGGACCACCACCTGAGGTTGTCCTCTGGCCTCCACACGCATGCACGTAGACATGAATGTGCACCCACACCCACACAAACAAAAGTAATGTGTTATATTCAACATACATATAGTTTGGAAGCTGTTGTAGGTAAACTGTCTCTAATTTAGTAGACAAACTGTCATTGGCTTAAGCTTCATGACAGCTTCTTTAGGCCCAATAGGGCTACATGGTCATCAGAGAACTGAAAAAATCAAAAATTGCGTGTGTTGCTTTAAGTGAAGAAAGTCTTCAGCCCTCAGGTGGAGTCATTTCCGGGCCCCGTGATAAGGGTGAGCTAGAAATGACTGCCCTTCAATCATTACCCAGGGCTGCAGGGGCACCTTCAGATCGGCATGGTAAGTGGGCACAGGACACAGTTAATGATGTTGATTTGGCATGGTGGCAGGTTGTATGGATTGTATTAAGGCATTTTCCTCCACCCTGTATCCTTAACGGACCACAATGTGTGACAGGATAAAGGACACAGCCTTTTCTTTAGCCTCTCTTTAGCTCTCTGTGAGAATGAATATTGTTGCCTCTAGCAGTTCTGTTTTGGGACAACCTCTGGATAACCACTTTCCCTCTAAGTTTTTTCTCCCTGTGGAAATGACAGTAGTTATTAATGTCTTAGAATTTTGAAGTTTTCATTGGAAATAACCTTTCAAACTACTACTTCTTCTTCGTCTTGCTCCATTGGATTTTTCTCTCCAGCATGTAAAAGTTGTTTTTACCTTAAGAGTCATGACTTACAACATGAAAGATGCTTACAGTAGAACGTCAGCATTCTGTCTGTGAGGTTGTCTTGCAAGATATTTCCCCTGAAAGCAAACGTGTAAAGGGTACTAGAGGCCTTCTGTCTTATTTCTTAAAATTGCATTTGAATCTACAGCTATCTTAATATTAAAAGTTTAATTGAAAATTATACTTTCTCAGTAACTCAAATCAGTTTTGGACTGGCATTTATTAGTGTGCTGGGACTTATTGATGCTGACATTCAATGGGTTCTTGTACAATCTTAGACTCTTTAATGGTATGACTGATGTTCTAAGAGAGGGCTTAGAAAGGTGGCAGAGGCGAAGAGAAGAATAGTATTCCTCTCTACCCTAGGATGCAGCTATTTTGTAACGTCAGATGCTTCTAAAGCCAAGAGCGGGGCTTGTCAAGCCAAGTTATTCCTGCTGTGTTGGGAAAGAACAGTATTACTTACTGTGTTGTCTGAGCACATGAAGGGCGATTTATTTCTGCTGGTGATTGTTTTTACTGTCAGCAAATATGCCTCTCCACAGAGTTCCTGATGTTGCAACTGACAGCTGGGGAAGGGAGTTACTGGAGCTGTCTGCATGTGAACTTTGTAGATTAAGAGGTTTCTTTGAGGTGCAGATGCAATGAACAGCCCTCCTTCTGAACTGGACCTTCCACTTAGAGGACAAAGGTCTAGTTTCCGTAATAGTTTACGGCTTTTAAAGTCCAAGAGGACGGGAGAGGAATGAAACTATTCTTTGCAGATAAGGATTTACGAAGCTTGTTCATCGTAGAATGTGCTGCTTTGGTTTCCCCATGCCAATGTTTGTAAGGCTATTAGTTCGTTCTAAGTAAAGTGATGTTGACATTAAGTCCATGGCTGTTGTCACCAAAAAAACCTGAGAGTTGAACAAGGAAGAAATGAGGTGAAGTTCTAAGTATTGAACCTGAAATTCTAGTGAAGTGAAGAAGTCTGGTATATGCCAGGTCAGTGGAAGCAAAGTGCAAGGTTTTGCTGCTGCTGCTGTGCACAACAGAGTCCATCTCAGATTGCTGGGGTGTGGCAGGTCAGAGCTCCTGACTTTCTCTCTCTCTCCCCCTCCCTCTCCCTCCCTCCCCCCCCCCCTGTCCTTTCTGGCTCACACAGACTGGGACTGTGGATACCCTGGGCCAATGATTGGTGGGAAATCTGAGGTCTGTAACTGAGTTTGAGATGCTGCATTTGGCACTGCCCCTTGCTTACCAGGCCAAGCAGCTTGAAGGACCAGACAGTGAAGGCCCAGTGCCCTAACCCTGACTCGTCCAGGACAACTGGAAATCAAACTACAGCTGCTTAATATCAGCTATCTCTGTAGAGTCCTAGGACTTAACTTTTTCTTTCTCTCTCTTAAAAAGTGGTTAACAGAGTCTGTCTCAATGACTTACAAAGTTGCTTTCCTTTAAGAAAAATAATTAATGCTGATGAGGGCAGGCTAAAACAAACAAACAAACAAACAAACAAACAACCCCAGTAACCTTTTATTCAGAAATAACTATTATTCAGAAATAACTAGAGTTAGTGTAATTGTGAATTAATTTTCCCTCTGTCCCTCTGTCTCTCTCTCCCTCCTTCCTCCCTCCCTCTCCCTCCCTCTCCCTCCCTCAATTTCTCTCTCTCTCTCTCTCTCTCTCTCTCTCTCTCTCTCTCTCTCTCTCTCTCTCTCTCTCTCCTCCCTCTTGCTCCCTCTTCCCCCACCCTGTGCTGTGGTTTTGAATGTATGTAGGCATGTGTATGTAAGAGTGCGTGCATATGGAGGCCCAAGGTTGATGCTAGGAACATCCTAATTGTCCTTCCATTTTACTCACCGAGTCAGGGTCTCTCAATCAAACCCAGAGTTCTCAGATACCGCTGCTTTTGCTAGATGGCTTGCTTTATGGATTTTCTATCTCTGTCTTCCCAGGCTAGAACTATAGACAAGTTGTCTAACCTATGCACCAGCATTAGTGTGGGTTCTGGTGAGGTACACTCCTACAGACATAGACACACAAAATAATAAAAGACACAAAATAAAAAATATTTAAAAACATTTGAAAACACTCTTCATATAATTACACACGTGATAGGCTTTCTTTAAATTATTACATTTATTTTATTTATTGTGTGCAGAGGGGTCAGAGGGCAATGTGAAGGACTTGCTTCTGGTTTTCTCCTTCCACCATGCTGATGTGCAGACCAAGCACGGCTCTTTAGGCCTGGTGGCAAGCACCTTTGTCCATGCAGCCACCTCTCTGGCCTCCAGTTTTTATGCACAATGACTTGCTTGTCTTGGAAAATAAGCAAAAATGTCTAATAGGTTTAACCTTAGAGTGTTTCTCCTTGTGGAGAACAGATATGAATAACAAAATTTCAAGGCATGAGAATATAACATCTTTCATTTGTCTACTCTGAGTTCTACTACTTGACAAAGCTGGTTGGTTTAAAATTATTCCTTTCTAATACCTTTTTTTTCTAGGTAGCTGGATGTAAACATCCGTTTACCACAACCACAGTTTACCCTGAATTATAGTTATACATAGGCTATAGAAGACTAGACTTTCTATATAAGAGTACAGAATCTTTCCTCAATTCTTCTCTCACTGCACATTAGTAGGTGCTTTATTTGTATGGTGAAAAGATATTTTAAAACATTTTACCTTGTTTATTAGATTGTGAGTATGTATGGTGTGTGTGTGTGGTGTGTATGGTGTGTATGGTGTGTGTGGTGTGTCACCACCCATGGATGAAGTCTGATCTCTTTTCTATCTTCACCTGGGTTCCAGGGAGCCAACCCAGGGCATCTGGCTTTCAAGGCAAATGATTTTACTCCCTGAGCTGACTCAAATTTAAGCATCATTTTAGTCCTTGATTCAGTTTTCCATGGAACTTGGCTGTTCCTTGAAATTTATATTTGACGGAACACTTTTGTGCGTGGAGATGGTTATCTCCTTCCGTGTGTGTGTGTGTGTGTGTGTGTGTGTGTGTGTGTGTGTGTGTGTGTGTGTTTCCAGGTATCAGATTCAGAGTGTCAGCCTATGTGGTTGGCAGTTGTTTTTAGTTCTTTTGTAGAACATTTTAGAGTAGTGGATCTCAACCTGGGGGATCAAATGACCCTTTCACAGGGGTCGCCTAAGACCATCACAAAATGCAATTAGTTACATTACGATTCATAGCAGTAGGGAATTACAGTTACAGAACAACAACAAAAATAATGTTATGGCTGTGGGTCACCATAGCACAAACAGCTGTATTAAAGAGCCAAAGAGCCGTAGTGCTAGGAAGATCGAGAACCATTGCTTTAGATTATAGTGACCTTTTTTTGTGATTTCTAAGCCGGTTTAGTCTCTGACATTTCTAAGCAGTAGTGCTTATGCTATGTATGTTCCCAGGCTGTTCTAACCCACTGTGGCTTATTCCAGAGGGAGTGTCTCTCCATTCACATTGGCCAAGCGGGTGTCCAGATCGGGGATGCCTGCTGGGAACTGTACTGCCTGGAACATGGAATCCGGCCAGATGGCCTCATTCTGGATGGTCACCATGATCATTTGGAAAATGCTAAAACGGAACATGGGAACACATCTTCAGACACCTTCTTTCACGAGACAAGAGCCGGAAAGCATGTGCCCAGAGCTCTGTTCATGGACCTAGAACCAACTGTTATAGGTAATCTAAATTTGACTTGCTACGGCTTTTAACCAAGTCCCAAGTCAAATAAACCAAGTGGATGAGATTGTGAGATTGTGCTAATCTATATGAACAGGATGGTGTAGACTTTCCCCAACCCTCAGTCTGGAACATGACAAACACCCCAAAGTGTGGGGCTTACGCTGGCCTTCCTTCCTGTGGGGACTTATGCTGGCCTTGCTTCCTGGGGGACTTACGCTGGCCTTGCTTCCTGGGGGACTTACGCTGGCCTTCCTTCCTGTGGGATTTACCCTGGCCTTCCTTCCTGTGGGACTTACCCTGGCCTTCCTTTCTGTGAGACTTACACTGGCCTTCCTTCCTGTGGGGACTTACGCTGGCCTTCCTTCCTGGGGGGCTTACACTGGCCTTCCTTCCTGTGGGGACTTACGCTGGTCTTCCTTCCTGTGGGGACTTACGCTGGCCTTCCTTCCTGTGGGACATACCCTGGCCTTCCTTCCTGTGGGACTTACCCTGGCCTTCCTTCCTGGGGGGCTTATGCTGGTCTTCCTTCCTGTGGGGACTTACGCAGGCCTTCCTTCCTGTGGGACTTACGCTGGCCTTCTTTCCTGGGGGACTTACGCAGGCCTTCCTTCCTGTGGGACTTACCCTGGCCTTCCTTCCTGTGGGACTTACCCTGGCCTTCCTTCCTGTGGTACTTACACTGGCCTTCCTTCCTGTGAGACTTACGCTGGCCTTCCTTACTGTGGGACTTACACTGGCCTTCCTTCCTGTGGGGCTTACGCTGGCCTTCCTTCCTGTGGGACTTACGCTGGCCTTCTTTCCTGGGGGGTACTTACGCTGGCCTTCCTTCCTGTGGGGACTTACGCTGGCCTTCCTTCCTGTGGGGTGAAGGGATGTAAAGCTCCTAATTAATCCACACACACACTTCTGCTGAACATTCAATCTTTTTCTGGGCCTGAGAGCAAAGCTAGAAGCTATTGGCAAAGAAGCTGAAAATTTGTCATTATCATCTACAAAAGAGTAGAGTACTTGAAAATTATTCCACGGAAACAAGGTACCATATAAATCTTAAAATTATAGGGGAAGCTAATGCTATTTAAGAAAATTTACATTTATTTGTTCTTTCTCTTCTGCTCCCTACCTCTCTCCATCTCATTCCTGTCCTTCTCCCTCTTCTTTGTCATCTCCCTCTACTCATCCCTCCCCACAGTGTGTGTGTGTGTGTGTATGTATGTGCATGTATGTGTGTGTATGTATGCATGTATGCATGTATGTATGTATGTGTGTGTATGTGTGTGTATGTATGTTTGTGTGTACCCATTTGAACATACATGGGTCATGGTGGTGCTTATGTGAAGGTCAGAGGACAACTTAAAAGAGTAATTTCTCTTTTCCACTATGCAAATTCCAAGGATCCAGCTTAAACTCTCAGGCTTGGTAGCAAGGTTAATTTTTTTTGTTGTTATTGTTATTTTTCATTTTGTTTTATTTTTTTCTTTTTCTCCCACCTGGTCATCTTGACGGCCTAAATGCTATCTTACAATTAACAATGTCAAACTTTGTAATATCCTGTCCTAAAACTTGCAAAATGCATGTAGAGAAATACTGGAGATAGAAATTAGGTATTGTCTTAACAGAGCGGCTAGAGAGGCCGGTAGTTTTGGATCTATGTTGTGTATTAGCTATTTATTCCTACAGAACAAACTCCCTTCAAACACAATGCTGCAAGGCAGTAATACCATTTTTTGTTTATACATTGTAATCTGTGTGGGGCTCAGAAGGCACAACTTCTCACTGTTCCACACGATTACAGATCTGGATATTCAGGTGGAGCTAGGGGACTCTCTTGGAGAGTAGTGTACTCACCTAAGTGTCAAGCTGAGGTTCTGGGTCCTGAGCCACGGGTGCTGTGGGGCTTTGAGTCCTCTGTACACGGACTGTCTTTGAGCTGCGTAGATCCTTGTCATAGCGCGGTAGACAGGTTTTAAGAGCATGGGTACAAGGTAGATACATGCTCATGGCACTTTGTCACCCAACTCTGGAAGTCACACAGTACCACTCACCTGGTCTCAATAGTCAAAGTAGTTAAGAAGACACAAGGGAAGGGATATGAACCCCATTCCACATCTTAATGTAAGTCTAGCAAGTTTCTAGAAGCAAATGTATGATAGGAAGTGTTTTTGCTATCTTTTGAAAAATAATCTGCCTTTCTAGAGAAATACAATCTGGCCATACTAGATACATTTGATTTCTTTGTCAGAATAGAGTTAGAACGCATGACAAATTGACGGGAAAGCATGGATTGATGTCACAGAATGTTAATGTAATGTAAAGATTAAGAGATTTATTAAGTGGGTCAGGTCAGAAAGGGCAATGGCAAAGACACTTATATACATGCTAAGTATTGTTCCGCCAGGTGTTATGAACAAATGCAATTAAGAAACTACTGGGGTTGTAGCTCAGTGGGTAGAGAGCTTGCCTAACATGCAGGAAGCTTGTTATCAACTCTTCAGCTTAACATTACAGCAGATATGGCGGCATACACTCATAATTCCAGCCCCAGGAAGTGGAGGCAGGAGGATGAGAAGTTCAAGGTCTTTTGGAGTACATAATACCTGGACTAACAACACCAACAAGAAGACTTCTTTGTTTTCCTAGACTAACAAAGGCCATTTCTGCAGGATAAATTCCATTCCTTTGCCATCACCTGGAAACAGAGCAGGGGCCACAGTACAGAGTTCTGTCCAGTTTAGAAAGGGGCCAGCAGTTACAGCGAATGCAAACCCTGAGCGCACCTCCCTCTCTGCAGATGGGATCCGTGTGGGGAAACATCACTCACTCTTCCATCCAGAGCAGCTTGTGAACGGGAAGGAAGATGCTGCAAACAACTACGCACGAGGTCGCTACTCCACGGGCTCAGAGGCCATCGAGCTTGTTCTAGAGAGGATCCGAAAGCTGGCAAGTGGCTCCTCTCCGGCTATGAATGAGTCATGCTGGACACTTGTGATCTTGTAGCAGCTTTCACCAGCTTTGCTTGCTGCCATCCTCCCTCCCCAACCCTCTCACCCTGGGCCTCCTGCAGATGCTTAGGGGGAGGGTGTCCTGGTGTTGGCTTTGGTTACTCTGTTACAGGAGAGAAGCTTTCACAATCACCAGGTGGCTCCCCTTCACCTTTGTGTCTACTGTTGTAGGGATTGTGTGTGTGTGTGTGTGTGTGTGTGTGTGTGTGTGTGTGTGTGTGTGTGTTAGCAGAGACTTTCAAAGCTTTCTAAAATGTACTATTTTTCAATTGTCACCTCTGCTTGTGAAGATGACAAGGGGCAGAGCTTTTGTGAAGGTTACATACTGCCTTTTCTAAGAGTTCTGTAAGGGTTCGAATCTGCAGATGGTTCATTAGGTTAGTGGTTTGGGGTAGCCATTAGTAGGGGTGCCTTTTATAGCATCCTGGGTGTAGTGTGTAACTTAAGAGGTACTTTGTGCACTGCAGAGGGGACTTCATCTTGCTTCTGTATTTTGATCATTTTCTTTTCTTTATTATTGACAAAACATTCGGACCATATGTAGATAAGTTCACGACAATGAAAGGTAGACAAATATTTAAGCTTTACTTCTCTACCCTGAGAGCCTCCCATAACTAGCTTGATTGGCATAGGATTTACTTGGATGTGTATTTTCTACACACACACACACACATACACACACACACACACTCACTTTAGGGGACCCAAGTCAAATTTAAAATGTATTTAAATTTCAAATACCCCTTATGGTCATGGGCTTCAGACAATTTTATGCAGTACTTTTAGTGTGCCTGTGTATTGACTGCCGCCCATTACGATGAGCTCAGATATGGAATTTCCATTAGTGGCATCATGTAAGTACTCAAAAATGTGGGGGGGTGGGGTGGAGAGGGGAAGAGGATGTGAAGTTTGGGATTGGGACTGCTTAAGCAGTAGTAAAACTCTAAAGACTCCCCCAACTCCAAAAGTAATATTCAGGTATATTACAAAGTAACCATGTTTGTTATGTAGCTAACACGGCAGAAGAAGGCATTCTGAATAATTTTAAAGTATGTGCACTCCTCTGTGTATTTGTGTACACAGGTGCATGTGGGGACCAGAGACAAACTTGCCTGTCATTCCGCAGATATGATCTACTTTCTGTTTGTGTGAGACAGAGTCTCTTACTCACCTAGGACTGGCCAACCAGGATAAGACAGATAGTCAGTAAGCCGTGGTCACCTGCCTGACTCCACCTTTCCAGTGCTGGGATAACAATTACAGGGCACCATAACCAGCTTGTTTGTTTGTTTGTTTGTTTTAAAACAATGTAGCGTCTCAGACCTGCATGCTTGTAAGGCAAGTATGGTACTGATGGAGCTGTTTCCCCAGCCTCCTTTCTGAACCTTTTGTTCTTGGGAAGTTAACGTCTACCATTATCGTCTAGTTAACTGCATGTTTTGTCTACAGGCCGAGCAGTGCAGTGGACTTCAGGGATTTTTGGTGTTCCGAAGCTTTGGAGGAGGCACAGGGTCGGGATTTACATCTCTCTTGGTGGAACGGCTCTCGGTAGAGTACGGCAAGAAGACAAAATTGGAGTTCTCTGTCTACCCGTCTCCTAGGATCTCCACTGCTGTAGTAGAACCGTACAACGCCGTCCTCACCACCCATTCCACCATGGAGCACGCAGACTGTACCTTCATGGTGGACAATGAGGCTGTGTACGACATCTGCCATCACAAACTTGGTGTTGACCGTCCTTCCTATGCTAGTATCAATAGGTTGATAGCCCAGGTGTTATCTTCCATTACTGCTTCGCTGCGTTTTGAAGGACCCTTGAATGTGGACTTAATTGAATTCCAGACCAACCTAGTACCTTATCCACGAATACATTTCCCCATCACAACCTTTGCCCCCATCATCCCTGCTGACAAAGCTTACCAGGAGCAGCTCTCTGTGCCTGACATCACTGCCTCTTGCTTTGAGTTCTCCAACCAGTTGGTCAAGTGTGATCCTCGGCTTGGCAAGTACATTGCTTGCTGCCTACTCTACAGAGGAGATGTGGTCCCTAAGGATGTGAATGACGCAATTGCAGCCATGAAGTCGAGGACCTCTGTTCAGTTTGTTGACTGGTGTCCGACTGGTTTCAAGGTGGGCATCAATTATCAGCCACCTACGGTGATGCCAGGAGGGGACCTAGCCAGGGTCCAGCGGGCTGTGTGTATGTTGAGCAACGCCACGGCAATTGTGGAAGCCTGGGCCCGCCTGGACCACAAGTTTGACCTTATGTTTGCCAAGAAGGCATTTCTGCACTGGTACATCACAGAAGGCATGGAGATAGGGGAGTTTATAGAGGCCAGGGAAGACCTAGCTGCTCTGGAAAAAGATTACGAGGAAGTGGGTCTGAGTTGCTGATGTAAAGATGACCATGCAAATGAATGCTGAGCTAAAATGGCATGCTTTTTTTTCAAGATAGTATATACCTAATGAATAAGAGGAAATAAGCAAGATCCAAAATTCTGTATTAATTAAACATATTAATATCAACAATTCAGTGATATTTTCTTGTGTACAGTAGAATTCAGCTCTACTAATTTAGAGCCTTCTGGGGATTAGAATCATTTAAACTATTGGGTCTCTTCTACATAAGTTATTTTATATTAGTTCCTATGTTCTACCAAAAGCTTGGCCTTGTTCTTTGCCCTCCTCCACCTTAAACAACAAAACACCAAGTGAGTATGGGACCTTAATGGTTCTGCTTTTCCATTTCTGTTCTGAGGTAGAAAACACACAGTTTATGAATGCTAATTCTCCGCTATCTAATGTATTATTTGTCATTTAAATCGTAAATGCGTTTAGGATATTTCTTTTTCTTTCTCCAAGTGTCAGCTTCAAGGCCGTAGTTTGTTTTTCAAACAAAACAAAACAAAAACCAAACAAGAATACTGTTGGGCATTTTTAGGATTTGGATACAAGCGGGGAGACATGAGCCATCGTGTTTATCAGGAGTTCACGCCTCTTTTCCTATTTTCCCTTTTCTTAGCACACAGCCCAGATTTAGGATGGGGTTTCGCTCCTCAGCTAACTCTCCCTAGAAATGCCATTATAGACACACTTGAAGTATGTCTCCTAGGTGGTCCTGAAACCCAGTCAAGTTGACAATGACATTTAGTTACAGAGGCGTTCTTAAAGTGTGGCCAGCAGAACTTGGTTCTCAGGCACTTCAGAGGTTTGATGACAATGTAAATTCTGAACTGGATTGAAGAACTGCCAGCCACTAAAGAAAACCTCGGGAACGGAGGGAGGTGGAAAGGGCCATTGGATGTTTAAAAAGCACTAACATATTAACTTTTGGAGAAGGGGAGGGAGAGGAAGGGTAGGAGGATGGGGAGAGGAGTAGAGAGTGAGAGGGAGAGGGCAAGGGAGAGGGGGAAGACCTCAATGCTGATGCTTAATTGGCTTTTCTCTTTTTATCCCAGGGCTGTAGCCCATGGAATGGAGCTGCCCACATTTTGGGTGGGTCTTCCATCCTCAATTACCCCTCATAGACATACTCAGAAGTTTGTCTCCTAGGTAATTGGAAATCCTGTCAAGTTGACAACATTTACCACCATAGCCATTTCCCCCACTGTCTTAGTTACTGTTCTACTGCTGTGAAGAGACGCCATGACCAAGGCAACTCTTATAAAAAGAAAGCATTTAATTGGGGGGGGGGGGGGGGGAGGGGGGGAGAGAGAGACAGAACGACAGAGAGACAGAGAGACAGAGACAGAGACAGAGACAGAGAGACAGAGACAGAGAGAGAGGGAGACTGTGCCTGGAGTTGGCTTTTGAAACCTCAAAGCCCAGGCCCAGTGACACACTTCCTCCAAGAAGCCACACCTACTTTACAGTTTACCATCTGTGGACCAAGCATGCAAACATATGAGCCTACGGGGGCCATTCTCATTCAAGCCATCACTCCCATCACTCTACTTAAATGGTTGTTTTGAACATCGCTGGTTATTACTTATTGGTCAGCATCAGTGGCTTTTGTAGCCTTCAGATGGCTCAACTTCAGCATGTGCTATTTCATGTAGGGCATCCTTTGCTTCCTGTGACACCAGTTACTGCTCTTCCAGTGTCTGGCACCGCAAGTGGCAAACAACTCCTCCTCCGTGTTTTACTAATTAAATTTGTTCTTTGGCAATCTCATTCGTGTGTGACAATAGGTCTGGAGTTATTCACGGGATCTTATTTTGCCCATCATGTGACCGAAGTGTGGGACACAGACTCTCTCCCTGGATCTACAGTTCAGCAGGGAGTCCCTCCCCCACTCCGTGATTGACTTATGTCAGGCCCAGTCTTGTGTAGGCCCAGTGCAGGCCGCCATAGCAGATGTGAATTTCTGATTCTGATGTCTGTGTCATTCCTGGAGGACGGCATTCCACAGCCTTTCTCCCTCTCTTCTTCCTGGTCCCTTATTGGAGAGGTTCCTTGAGCCTTACAGGGGACAGTACAAATGTCTTGCTTAGAACCGAGGTCTGTGTTCCATTAGATAGACACTTCCTCTACACTGTGTCCTCAGCGGACACATTTCTGGCTCTCTCCTGTTATTTATCTCACAGACACATGATCTGAAGGAGTGTCCGCACTCCTGTCTCTAAGTTTCATCTCTCTGTTAAGTCTTTACGCTAAACTTTCTACTTTCTGGATACATTCTCAAAGGTGCTTTTGGTACACTGAAATGATTTCCTCTTAAAAATGTATTACCTCCTCTGATTTCTTATGTTCTATATAGAACCAACTGCAACAGGTTCTGCTAGTGTAATTTCACATAGCCCATCTCTTCCTTTCTGAGTCACTAAATCCTCTTCTCCCAACAGCTTTCCTGTCTCCGTCTGTCTTCCTCCCAGCGCCCCATGACTGAGCATTCTGAAGCACAGCTGGCATGACCTTCCCCCCTCACCCCAGGATTTAATGATTAACCATTTCTTGGACATAAGGCATAAACTTCTGCACATGGTGGGTAGAGACTTCACCCTACAATTCCACTCTTATCTGTTACAGTGGTACCATAAATTCCAACCAAGAAAGTCTCTCCCCACTTTTCAGTATATACTTGTCCTTTGGCCAGTGCTGTCACTCGTACTTTAGAGTGCAATTCAAAGGTCGTTGCTTCTTGGAAGCTTGAAACTCTACTGTCCCCTGTCCTCTTTGAATCTCAGGAGCAATTTAGAGCCTCCTTTCACTCCCATCCAGGACTTAGGGATAGCTGAGCTATGCTATGGAATTTCTATACATATTAAAATGTGGTATTAAGTAGTAGTTGGTGATTTTTCCTTTTGAGAATCTTATATAGTGCTTTACGGCGTTATAAGTCCCTTTTTAAAAAAGGTAAAATTTATTACATAAAAAAATGTATTTATTAGCTTTTTTGCCCTCTAGCCACTAGAGGGCACTAGTGAAGTACATTTGCTCTAGTGCTCTCCATCTCTCTCACACACAGGAACTTTGAAGACTTTGTTTTAAAAATTAACAATGTAACAATATTCAAATGAAAACTTTTTCTTAAGTTTTTGAACAAGCCTTGTAAATCCCACTATCTGAAAGTTAGGCTTTTCTATTTTTGCTTGTGTGTGTGTGTGTGTGTGTGTGTGTGTGTGTGTGTGTGTGTGTGCGCGCGCGCGCGTGCGTTTGTGTTGCTCATATGTGGGGGAGCATGAGTGTGGGCAAGTGTATGTACCCATGTGTGCGCAAGTGTGTTGAACTGGGCATGTGCCTTTCTTGATCACTCTCTTCATCATTTGATGAGGTAAGATCTCTTAGATGAACTCAGCTTGCTGATTCTGCTAGCATGGTCCCCAGAGCGCTCTGCAACCCCCACCTTTATTTTCTAAATGCTAGGATTACAGGAGCTGCACTTAAGTGAAGCAAACGTAAACATATGCTTTTAAACAGGATCCACATACATTTTTGGTACTATTTTTATACTTCAATAAGTGATGTTAAATAGTTGAGATTGACTATAAATTTAATAAATTCCATTTCCTTTTAAGGACTCTAGTAGTATGTCAGACTTTCCTGAAAACCATTAGTAATTATTTTTAAGCTTAAATATTTGAACTATAAATACAGTGAGTACCCTTAACTGTTCCAAGAAGGCTGAAAAACTAAGAAAATCATTACTTAACATTATAAGCTTTAACTTATTTATGAAATGTTCATAATTAAAATAGGAATTAAAAGGCTAAATGTGATTATTATAAGACAGCTGCCCTTAATTTAAATACCAGTAAAATATGAGATATTCAATATGAAATATATACGCCACACAACAGATATTATACAGAGAGGTTTATTAAATGAGCATGAGGAGGGAAGGAAGGTGAGAGGGGTATGAGAGAGAGAGAGAGAGAGAGAGAGAGAGAGAGAGAGAGAGAGAGAGAAGGAGATGGAACAGCTAGAGAGGAGGGAAGCGAGTCTGTCCTTTTATAATCCTCCTGGGCAGGGGCACGCCCAGTGGCAGGTAGGCAATGACATCACAGGCAGACTGGGGCAGAATCTTAACTCTTAAATTTTGTAACCCCAGTAGTTTAATGTCAAATGTGAACAACTTATTTACCAAAAGAACTTTGAGTCATTTCCATTTAACTTGTTGATTGCTGACGCACCATATGCTTAGCCTTAGCACAGCTACTGGGGGGCGGGGCACAACACTGAGCAACACAACGCTGTTGTCACAGGGAGTAGACTGTAGTGAGGGTGGACAGTGAAAGAGCACATGGAGTGTAAAACCAGTGAGATGGCCCAGCCGGTTGGCTAAGGTGCTCACTGCCGAGCTTGATGACCCACGTTAGATGGATGGGAACTCCACAATGGAAGAAGAGTTGTCCTCTGACATCCACATTTACGCTGTGTGTGCACATGCACACAATCAGTAAAATGTAACTGAGACATGTGTCATACAGCATAATAAATGAATTCCATGCAACTGGGTCCTCTCAACACTTTCTCACATGTCCATGTCACAGTTTGAGCCAGACATGTTCCTGTAAAACATAATTAACCAAAACTTACTCAGACAGGGAAGGCCTGACACCTCTGTGTGTTTTCTGCATTGGTCACCAATTTCCTCCTGCTCGATTGGAGAAAACCTAAGTGACCCCCTTGAAACCATTAATCCCAAGAGGGTGCATGGCCATTATTAGTGAGTGATATGGCTTCTGAGAGGACTCAGGCACTGGGTAACGTGTGAGGCTCTCTCACCAGATAACTGAACCATTTGCACACGTTTCTGTTACAAAATGATTCAAAATTGTGTCTTTGGAAAATGGCAACTTATTATCTGTCAAGAGCTCATGGGAGTTTCAAGAACAGTGTTTAATTCTTGTGCACTCAAAGCTCCTTTTGTGTCACTTACTGATTACCATGGCTGCGAGAACCGTCGAAGGCTCTTTAGTCATGACAGCTTACCATGAAGTCTATTCCTCACTCACTTCTTGTTCTGCTCTGTCTGGAGAGAAAGTAGGAGGAGCAGGGGGCTTCCTCATGTAAGAGCTAAGACTGATGTCTGCCCGCCAAAGTCACCTGGCACAACAGAGAGGTCGGGTGTGTTAGGGTTAAAAAATTTTTTCCTTGTAATGCTTGGAAGAGACTGATTGTTAAGTCAAAGAACATTAAACTTTATGATTTCACCATCTATTGCCAAATTGTTTCCCTTTGACTTGCAGAAATATGTCGAATAATGGAGGGGAGTGGCTGTTGAGATCACCGGTGCAGTGTGCTGTGAGTCTTACAGACATTTGCCAAGATGACAGGTGAGAAATTATATGCTGTAGTTATAATAGTGCAGCTGTTGTGAAGCTGCACGCCTTTTCAGAGAGTTAAAAGCTCATTCATGTTTGCACATGCATGTGTGCTGATGTGACGTGTCATGCCCTTGCTCGTTTTCCTTTTGGATTAGTTTCTATTAAGTTTAATTTTTAAAAGTAGATCTTTATATATGGGATCAGAAAACTGTGTGCCATTTACATGAGTGGCAAACATTTCCCAAGAAATCTCTCTGTCTGTCTGTCTGTCTGTCTGTCTGTCTGTCTGTCTGTCTCCCTGTCTCCATCTTTCTTTCTCTCTGTATGTCTTGGGTATTCAATTAAGGGCCTTGAACAAAACTAGGCAAGTGCCTATCGTTGATATACACCCTCAGGTTAATTAAAAAAAATGCTTTTAGAAGATAGGGTTTAACAGCCCTGGCTGTCCTGGAACTTGCTTTGTAGACCAGGATGGCCTTGAACTCACAGAGAGTCACCAGCCTCTGCCTCCAAAGGGCTGGGCTCCCAGCTTCACCTTTATTTTGATTTTACCTCTGGCAGTGATGTTGATATTCACAGTGTGTGTGTTGTTATGTTTTATGTATTTATTTATTTTATTTGTTAATTATTTGCCACTATGTGGAGATCAATAGGACTATGGTCTCTTTTCTGGGAATCTGGTCATTGAGTCTTACTGCCAGGATGCCACCGGAATTCTTAGTGTTGTCCAGTTTTAGAAGAATTTTGTTTATATTAAATATTCTTATCCTTGAATTCTACATATTAATTGATAAACATATAGGTAATTTTACACAGCTGCTTTCACTTTCAAGTTCACCATTTATAATACTATGGTGGTATCGGCTTCTTTCCAGATTTGTTTCTATTTATTCACTTAGTCCACTGGCTGTTAGACAGCAGGAGCCTCTGCTTGCATCAGAGAGACATCATCACAGTGTTCCACAGAGTGCCCTGTGCTGTGGTGGGTAGGGATGTGGGGTCAGGGGGGCAGCTTAGTGGGTGAAGTACTTGCCGTGTGTGGTGGTCTGAGTTAGAATGGCTCATTTGCTCACTTATTTTAACACTTGATGCCCAGTTAGTGGAACTGTATGGGAAAGACTAGGAGGTGTGGCCTTATTGGGAAGGTATGTTACTGGGGACAAGCTGTGAGGTTTCAGAACATGCCATGTTGTCATTCTCTCCTCCTCCTCCTCGCTCTCTGCCCCCTGGCCATATCTGAAGATGGGAGCACTCAGCTACTGCTCCAGTACCATGTTTTCCTGTCTGCTTGCTGGCATGCTTCCCACTATGATGCATATGGACTCTAATGCTCTGAAACTGTAAGCACGAAGTAAACTCTTTTATAAGTTGCCATGGTTGTAGTGTCTTAGCACAGCAATAGAAAGAAACTAAGACACTATGCAAGCTTAAGGACAAGCATATGGATTCCCAGTGTCTTTTTTTTTTTTTTTAATGAAAATTTATTTATTTATTATGTACAATGTTCTGCCTGCATGTGTGCCTATCCACCAGAAGAGGGCACCAGATCTCATTATAGATGGTTATGAGCCACAATTGATTTCAGGATTCCCAGCATCTATATAAAAATGCTGGGGGGGTGTGGGGCAGGGGGGGGGGGGAGGCAGGGGGAGGGGATCGTGGCCTGCCTTAAATCCCAGATTCTGGGAGGTGGAGACAGAAGATCTTCAGAGCAAGCTAGTTAAATACACTAGCTGAATCGGTGAGCTACGGGTTCAAGTAAGAGATGCTGCCTCAATATATAAGGTGAGGAGTTATCCAGGAAGATGGCTACTTCAGCCTCCACCTTCACTGTGCATACACACATGCAGACACACCCATCAACACAAGGTGTCCCCACAGTGCCAACATGCCTGCATATATGCATGCATACCACACACACATACACACAAAACAACAACAACAACTTGTGGCTCCATGCCTTAGAGCGCTATGGAGGTGTTTGGAATGTTGCAGTCTCCTGCTCATCCTGATGCTACCCTGAAACAAACCCTAAATTATGCTGCTTTTGTGGGACCATCTTACAGAGACGGCTTGTGAGATGAAACCACAAAAGCTGACCAGACTCTCGATCTTTCCTTTACTCTTTAGCAGATGCTGCTCCTGCCTGGGATGGGGATTTTGACCTGTCAGCCACATCCCTTACTACCCTTTCCAAGTTCAGAGATTGAAAGCAGAAAAGCAGAGACAAGCAGATGTTCGAGAAGCCACTGGCTTTAATCCAGATGAGGAAGTAGGGGAGGGATTTGGTAGCAAGAGGGTGAGCTGTGCATCGCCTGGGTTGCTGTGGTCAGTGTGGCACGAGGAGGGAGGGAGCCTGGAAGCTCTCTCTCTCTCTCTCTCCAGACATGGGGACACCAGGGAGGAGCTAGGAGGATAGGGGCACTGTGTGAGCTTTGTCTGTCACCACAGGGAACCAGAGAACAGACATGGGATACGAGGAGAGACTTTAACCTCCACTGTGTGCACAGGTTGAGCTATACTGCACTTGAGTGCATATGTACAGAGGAGAAGGGAAACCGGGTTGGAAGCGAGAGGAAGGACGGGGTCACATCAATGGAGGAGCCCATGAAAATGGACCGTCCTTTGAAATTCAAGGGCACACCCTCCCGTCTCCCTCACCCTCCACTCGACTCGACTCTGGAGCTCTTGCCTGCCCTCCTTCCTGGCCTCGCCTTGGCTTTACTTCTTCTTCCCAATCTGTGCCATGAGTTGAGCGTTGGCAGCTGCCTTGGCTCGCAAATTCTTGGCCTTGTCGATATTGAAGAGGATGTTCATGATGTTAGTGGGAACGTCAAGCGACAGCGTGAATTTGGTGCCTCGGTCACTTTTGGCCTTGTCCGGGTACAGCTTCCACTTGTGCTGTGCTTGGGGCTGGTATCTGTACCGCGTGATTCCAGCCCCATTCCCACCTCCAGGGCCTGAGAACGTTCTTTTGTTCTTGCCATGTCTTTGTTCGTCCCGTTCTTTTCCTGAAGGGTCTTGCATGGGCAGGTGGTCAAAGAAGGTCTTCTTGCTCAGCAGGGCCAGGGGCACGTCCGCCAGCTTGCTCTTCTTAACCTCAGACAGGGTTGTGTTGAGGCAGCTGAAGACTGGCCCAGCATTGTAGAACCTGTGGGAGATGCTTGTCCTTGGACCCCCCAAGAGCATCAGCAGGAGCAGCAGGAAGTAAGTGGGCATCAGCATCACTTCCTGCAGCAGAAAAGAAGGATGTGGAGATAGGTGTGAGAAGGACATAAAGCAGGGTTCAACAGAGTGTTTCCAAGGTTCTTCTGACAGGTTTCTCAAAGTTGGTCCACAGACTGGCAGCATCAGCAGCTGCTGGAAATTGGTTACAGCTGCAAGCAATTCTCAGGTAATTCTCTAGAACCAGCGAATCAAAATAAAGAGCCCCACACTCTGTGTTTTAGCATGCCCTTTGGATGTGTCTCAGTGTCTGCTACCTCCTATAAGCTTGTGGATTTGAATACCTGGTCCCTGCACGGAGGTACTTTTTGCTAAGTTCCAGGAAACTCAGGAGGTGAAGAAAGGAGGTCATTGCGGGGGGGAGGGGTATCCCTAGGAGGGTATGGCATCCCTGGTTGTTTTCTGTCTGAATTGCCTCCATCAAGCTGGATGCTTTTCTGTTCTGCCCTGTCATAATGGGCTGAGACACCTGGGACTGGGAGTTTGTTCCCATAAGTTGCCTGTGCCAGGCATCATGTTGTCAAACAATACAGAGCGGCTCACACCCTATCAGTCCTGATGGTCTCTACAGTCCGAGAGCTTTTCAGTCTGGTGTTTGTTTGTTTGTTTTTAACCTTGTCTAATTTAGCTTTGTCTCTGGCCCCAAAACCAAATAACAAATGTAGTAAGTATGTGGCTGCCTTCCTGGTCTTCAGACTTGGTCATCTGTGCTTGTTCTTTAGAACAATGGGAGAGTGGGCAGAAGTAGGAGGGGAGTGGGTTTTGGGGTAGAGGGGAGCTAGGAGGAACGGAGGAAGGGGAAACTGTGGTTGGCATGTATTGTATGAGAAAGGAATCTATTTTCAAAAAAAACAAAAACAAAAACAAAAACAAGAAATATTCTCTAAGTAAATAAACCCAGGGATTCTGCTGAGCAAGAACAGTTGTTTTGGCAAGGACAGTTGTTTTGTTATCTGCAGTCCTGGTGGGTAGCGGCAGGCCACCTGCAATCAGAGGCCTGAGTTCTAAACGCACCTTAATGCCTACATGACCTTGGCCATGCCCCCTCCTAGCAGATGGCTAGGAATGGGCCCAAGGCAACCCCCAACTTCCTTAGGCTGGAAAAGTGAATCTCACTCTTTAGCTCAGGCTGGTCTGGAACTCAGTGTGTAGCCTGGCTAAGTCCTCCTGCTTCTGACTCCCAAGTACTGGGGTAATACGCAAGAGCTGCCACCCCCTAGCCCAGACAGCCTGTACCCCTGAGTTCAGTTCTCTGAAGAAGCCATACACCCACACTTGTGCATCTATCTAGTACACACAGATGCACTCATCCAAATGCATATGTACATGTCCACACCTGCTCGCATACACACATATTCACATACATATCCCCTACCTGTGCTCATGGCAGTTTCCTGTAAAAGCTGTTCCTTTCCTAGGTATGCATCATAGCTGACACCTTTCTTTCCTTTTATAGTTATTTAGTTATTTGCTCATTTGTTTAGCATCATAAGCATTTATTACCAAGATTATATTTATAGAATTCCATGACAAAAACATGAACCTGGCTTTAAGAATTCTGAATGTACAAGTGAGTCAGATATGAGTGTGTCACAGGCTGTAGTGACAGTGCACACTTTGGAATTAGACAGAAATTGGCTCAGATTCTATCTGGTTCTTTGCCTGAAGGCCTCTGTCCAATTCCTTAGCCTCAGTGAAATTCAATTTCATCATTGGGTGAAAGGGATGACAATAACTATTTCCCAAAGGTTAGGTGATGAATTACAGTTAAAAGGCCAGTGTATGAAAGTATGTGTTAACCACACACTCCTTAGGCTGGCTTATGCCTGTTCACACATTAGTAAGCTCTATGTCTTATATGGTGGAGGTGTAGTTGGAGTTGGCAGACAGCCCCTAAAGTCATGCATTTTACACACACAAGATTGCCAGGCACACTGAGTCAAGAATTTGGTTGTCCAGACTAATATCTTTGTTGCAGTCCATCTCTGGTTTACAGCTTTTGTCTGCATAATGTTCTTTCTACCACAGTCTATGCAGGCTTGGTTTGCCTAAATTTCCTTCCAGAAATTTAGTTCAAGTAAGTAGTAAGGACATTGCTCTACCTTAAAGCCCTTCAAAGTCCCAGGAAAGGATCATTTAATCACATACCATGGGTCCTGGTACTCAGACTGAGAACCCGCAGGGGATGCTGATGCCATGGGCCCATGGAACATACCTGGAGCGTCTCTGTTCTGTTTACTTCAGCTCCTCTTTGTGATAGATAGAATTTCTAGAGCTGGTGTGGGAGTAGCACACACCTATACAGTACACGAGTGGTAGAAGCAGGAAGCCTGTGAGTTTGAGGATAGCCTGGACTACCTAGCAAGAGCTTGCTCCAAAATAACAACAGCAAAACAACAACAACAACAACAACAGCAACAACAACAACAACAGCAACAACAACAACAAATAACTTGTTGGAGTTCCTGGAGAATACTTTACAGAGCTATATCAATGTTACCCAGTATTCAATATCCAGACCTTTGGCTTTACTGTGCAGAGGATCTGGCAAGTTCTGCATAAACAGAGAGTTAGTGTCTCGCTGTTGTCTTACACCCTGATGACATCTTAAAGTTTAAGGGCAACTTTAAGTGACTTCTTAACCCTGAAAGAACTTAAAAAAAAATGGATAAAAGTTCAGAAGTTGTGAACTCTGGTAGGAAAGTTCTAGAGAAACTTCCATCTCTTCCATCAGTTTTGTTCACTGGTTCCTTTCAGAAACTGCAAATGAGTTTTTATCTAAGTGCCCCAGATCCCCATTTTCACCCAAGAAGTCAGAAGTCTGAGTTCTCTCTCTCTCTCTCTCTCTCTCTCTCTCTCTCTCTCTCTCTCTCTCTCTCTCTCTCTCTCTCTCTCTGTCTCTCTCTCTCTCTCTGTCTTTGTCCTGATCTCTTACTTCTTCCATCCTTTGAAGCAAGAGGCTTTCCTCCAAAGAGGACTAGGAGGATGGGATAACACACATCAGCTTAGCGTTGGTTAGACGACAAGGAAGAATGCTTTGAGGTGGAAATACCAAGGCGCACACGTCAGCCTTGACGTTGTCCTTACCCTCCCTACACTTCGAGGCTCACCCTACTCAAGGCTTAGATTTTTATACTAGAATAATAAATATTGCTGAAAACTCAATGTGTTTTGCGTCCAGGTCCATCTTGGGCTCACTCTACCTCTGCCTCTACTGGATGCTTCTTCAGTGTAAACTCCTGAACTTACAAGCCAGCACCATAAACACTTGGGCCACTTTGAACTCTGTATTGTTTTGGCATTTCGATTCTTCTGTGATGCTGAGATTTTTTTTCTTTCCCTGTGGTTCCCTGGGGCCCTTGAAATCCCTGGCAGCAGCTGATAGGGCCAACAGAGCTTTCTACTACAGCACATCTTCAGTAAATATTCGTTATATAAACTGACATTCATATTAGCATTCAAGAACTTAATGAAATTAATTTTTCCTAAGGTGCGACAATGTGCTTTCAACTCCTTTGAAAAAAATATGTATTTTCTCCATGGAGGTATGTGCTATTGTGTGTTTTATTGAGGGGAAAATGCTCTATGGGGCACAGGGTTTTTTTTGTTGCTGTCATTCTCATTTTGAAATCATATGAGTGTGTTTACATGAAAAGCAGTTCTGCCAAAATTACTGTCTACAGTTTTCCCAGGAAAAGCCTTAAAAGTGTCCTCTCTAGGCCTGGCCTGGCCTCCCTGGAGCCCCTGCTGTATAGGGTGATATGGGGTGACCTCTGTGCTTGTGTCCTGTTCATCTCTGCTACACAGGTCACTGACCCTGGGCTGAGAGCTGGGGTCCCTTTTCATCTATTTACCTCCAAGTGTGTGTGTGTGTGTGTGTGTGTGTGTGTGTTGCATCTGTGGTATGTGTGTGTGGTGTGCATGTGTGTGGTGTGTGTGTCTGTGTATGTGAGGTGTGTTTATATGGTGTGCGTGATGTGTCTGTGGTGTGTGTGTGTGTGGTGTGTATGTGTGTGGTGTGTCTGTCTGTGTACGTGTGGTGTGTGTATAGTGTGTGTGTGAGGTGTGTGTGTCTGTGTATGTGCAGTGTGTGTGTGGTGTGTGTGTTTGTGTATGTACAGTGTGTATGTATGGTGTGTGGTGTGTGTCTGTGTGTATGTGGTATGTATGTATGGTGTGTGTATGTGTGTGTGCAGTGTGTGTGTTTGCATGTGTGGTGTGTGTAGTGTGTGTGTGTGAGGAGGGAGGAATATGTTTTTTTCTTACTTTTTAAACTCCATGTTGCCATCAGAGAAGAAAGTTATCATGAAAAAAAGGTCAGAAATGTCTAAATGATGCATAATACGTATCTGTGAGCAAATATCTTATATGGGTCTCTGTTTGTAGACCCCAGGGTCTAATGTATGTGTATGAGACTGTTGGTGTTTTGGGTGACAAAGAAATGTCATCCTTGACATCTATGAAAAGTTGTAAAGAAAAGACTATTATCCACACCTATTGTATTGGGGCACCCTGACCCTAGCCCTGTAGAATCTAAAATACAAGGCTTCTTTACTATTCTGGCTATTGATACATTAAAGTAATGATTAGGAGCTGGGAGAGAGAGTCATATTTTTCTTCAGGACTTTTCTTGTAATGATTCATTTATATTTTCCTGAGGCTTATAGAATTAAAGGAAAATATTCTTTGTCAGGCACAGTGGCATACGCCTATAATCTCAGTACTTGGGGATAGAGATACGGCAGCCAGAGTTCAAGATCATATTTAGCTACATAGGGAGTAGAAGGCAACCAAAGACTATGTGTGACTCTTCTTTAAAAAGCTTAACTAAACCAATAAATATTCAAAATAAAACAAACCTACAAAAACGATGCCCTATGCTCACTAGGCAATACATCTTGAACAGCGTTCTCCTGCTAAGTTCTTCAGGATCATTTTCCTTAGCTGAAGTTACAGGAACTTTAAAAAACATCCCTGTTACTTCCTGTGGAAACACCAAGCCACAGTTACATCCCTATTACTTCTCATGGAAATACCAAGCCACACTTACATCCCTGTTACTCCCTATGGAAACACCAAGCCACAGTTATTTAAACGTAGGGGGTAAATCTGTAAGCCTCTATTTTTCTTTTTGGATGTCTGAAACTCTTTGGGGTTATTTTAGTGGTACTTTCCTACGGGGTCTTTAAAGACGTATAATCACTTCTGACAACTGTATCAGGATCAAGCGTAAAGTATGGGGCAATGAGAGATCTGGTCAGACTCACTGGAAAAAACACAGGACCGAGACACCATGGACGTCACAGCTTCCTATGTGTAGCAGTAGTGACAGACCTGGACCTCTGTGGCCTGTGTCTGCAGACACAGATAAACCCAGCTGAGAGAGGAGCCAGCTAAGAACTTTTTTTTTTTTTTTTGTGAATCATGCTGCAGAAATTATAGAAACACTAAGCATTTCAAATTTTAATAGATGAAGCTTTTGAAATGTTTTCTTTTGGAAGAGTTTGTGCAGACCACTCCCCAAACTGGATCTAGACCTAAGTAATACCCCCTGGATAGAGAAAGTGAGGGTTTATGCGCGATAGGTTCGTCTCTTCCCCTGAAGGTAGAGGGTACAATGGATGTGCTCTGGGCCAGTCATGGCACGTCTTAATCCGTTCCTAGAAGAGGTTTGTTTATGTACTTACTTAATTTTAATTAACTAATTCATTTTTAGATAGCTGTGTTTAGAAAGGATGCAGCAAATGGAATTCTCCCGGAACTTGGACACAACGGGTAGATGTGAGACAATCCCTCCATCTGCTCCCTTGCTCTTCTGCTCTCACAGGTGGTAGGCACTACAGCCATTGCACCCCCAGCCCACATCCCCAGCATTTGCAAGAAGAAAAGGACTCAGGGCTGGGAGAGTTCTCCAACTTTCATGTTGCACTGGGTTAGTAGTCTTTTAAGTCCTTCTGGTTGTTGTAGTACCTGACCCCCTCCCACCAAGCCACACCAGGGGAGGGAAGGCGATGCCACAGGTGACAAGCACACACGAGTAACCATAGATCCGTGCATCCTTGCTGCTCTGAGGCAGTGTGGAATATGGACCTGCAGTTTCTGAGCCCTGCCATCCTCACCTATTTGTAAACTATCACCAAGGACTGCTTTGTGTGTTCATATATGGAGTGTGTGCGTGTGTGTGTGTGTGTGTGTGTGTGTGTGTTTACAAACTGCATTGAGTCTGCCACCTCTTCAAAACAGGTCTCTGCATTACTAAGAGTGAAATGATCACTTTGCGCCTGAGAATTTCTCCCTGGTGCCTTTGGTACCAATTTCTGCTGATGTAAAACAAGCCTGGCCATGGAGTTCAGCGTTCCCATCCCATGAGCTCCTGCTGACGGCTGCTAGCACCTCTCTCCCAGTCCTTGTTGAGAGAAAATACATTTATGCCTCATAAGTCAGTCCCCAAGAACAACCTTACCTTTCTGTGGGCTTTGCTCTGGGGTGGAAATGCGCAGGGCGAGGGGCACAGCTCCCGGGCCAGGAGGGTTGCTCCAGGCAGGTCCTCTGAACTTCTGGCTGCTCAGGGTCTCAGCTTTATCTTCTCTGGTGTTGTTCGTAAGTGGGCTGTGATATTTCCTCTCTATGGAAACCGCTCCACTCCCCTGTGAATATATGTATATATATATATAAAAGTGACAGTTTGCAGGGTGGATCGTAATTCCAGATGTGGTGTCTACAAGAGGACGAGCTATCCGGTGCTCACGTCGCAGAGATGACAGGTGCGCGGGAGACTGGGACCCCCTCCTGCCTCTCCCTCCTCTAGTCACCTGCTGCTTCCCCTCCTCTCCTCGCAGCTCGCTTCATTAATTAAAATCAAAACAAAACAAACAAGAACAGAACCCAAACCACAGGTAAGCCGAACAGCAGCGTCTTTGGATAGAACTTGATGACTGGCATTAGTTCTGGCTAATTCTAGCCTCTCCTACCTCTCCCTCCCACTAACCCTCCCATTGGAAATCTGGGGCCAGAAAGTGCTATGTAAGCAGAGAAGGTGATTTGTAGTTCATCTGCTGCCTTGTCCTTTTGTGGATTCTGACAGCACAGTGTTAGCCAGCTACTCACAAGGCTCGTTATCATTGTTTGTGTTGGTCAAATACTCCTGTGTCCAGAGCTTTTTAAATATAAAATCACTTGAATTTTACTGGTCTATGAATTGAATATTTACTGGACTGTGCCAAGTATTTATTAGTCTCTGGGGAATTCAATCGTAAGTGAAGTGGGGCTGCTATAGAAAAGACATAGATAGATAGATAGATAGATAGATAGATAGATAGATAGATTGAGAGCCCAATTATCAAGTGGCAAATGCCATAGTTTAGAAAGGAGCAGACATACCCACTCGAGAGTTCCCTGTACTCAGCGAGAGGGAAGCAGAAGGTGTGTGCACACAGGAGGGCAGTGATCTGCTGTGGACAGAGCTGAGGAAGGGGGGCGCTGGGAAGGAGCCAGGCAGGAGGAAGCTAGGAGCTGGCTGGCACTTGGAAGTGCTTTGAAGATCTGTTTAGAGAGTAAACATCACTTAATACACCCTAGGAGATGTGAAGGGGGTGGGGCAACCCTTAGTTCATGGATGAGAAAACTGAGGCAATGAGAAACAGCTTGCTGGTACCACATAGGCTCAGGGTCACAGAGTCAGTGTGAGAAGCAGTTCCATGCTGGGCACACTGCCAGTTCTAATCCACCTTCCATCCTGGGCTGAGTAGATTTTTTTAAGGAGCCATGGGATTGGCTGGGTCTCCATGGTCCCTCTGGCAGAGGCCCCACCCCAAATGACTGTTCTGCTCATGAACTTCTTCTAGGTGGACTTTTTAGACAATCAAAACCCTTCAATTGTCCCAAATCTTTTGAGGGAAAAATTGAGAAGGATTCCTAGATAGCCAGCCAACACTCTAACCCTTTTCAAGAGATATGAAACTAAGGGCTCAGTGACAAAGCACAAAGCCCTGGCTGGGTCCTACCCACCAGTGCCACAAGTTTCAGAGAATATGAAATCGTACCCATGTTCCCCAGATATGTCTGGGCTTGGATTCTCAGGAGGTTAGAGGCAAAACGCAACTAGATTTGTGTTCGATTCAAATCTGCCAGTTCTATCATCAGGCCCCCCCCCCACCCCATTTGAGACATTAGGCAGTCATGGGACTTACGTAGATAGAAGTAGGTGGTTGAAAACTTGAACTTGGTTCATTTTTCATTGTTTCTGAGCTCTGGTGTGGCGGTGGGGGTGACTTGTGGAGACTGCAGACATGGGCACATGCAGAGTAGGCTTTCTCAACTTTGGTTGTACTGACATTTGAGTCACACAGTCCCTTGATGTGACAGTCTTTATGGAGTCCTGTAGGATATTCAGCAATATCTGTCTGGCCCGTTCTCAGTGATGACAGCACCACCCCTCCACACACCGTTCGTGGTAACCAAAACAGCTCTGGGAAGCAAGACACTACCTTGGCTTCTTTTCTTTTCTCTTTTAACTTTTTATTGATTCTTTGTGAATTTCACACCATCCACTTCAAGCCCACTCATCTCCCTGTCCCTTTGTATCTACCCTCTGCCCTTGCTACCCCCTATAAAAATAAGCAAACAACAAACAAGCAAACCATCTCCTCGTTGAAGCTGTAGTGTGTCACGGTGTCACAGTATACCCTTTTGTCCACACGTCTTAACTTGCAAATGTTCATTGCAGTGAGTCATTGGTCTGGTTCCAGGTCTCTGGCTTTTGCTACACTGTCAATACTGTATTCTCACGGGGACTCCTTGTTGCTCTGTGTCATGGAGATGCTACAGCTTTGTATCTGTGGACCGGCCCTTTCACTTGCTCCAGCAGTTCATAGATGGGGTAGATGTTGGGGTGGGACAACTCAAAGCTCTGGATTTGGGCATAGGTGGTAGCTGAGTTGGTCAGCACACCAGCTTTCCAGCACCCAAATCACCAGGGCAAGCTCTCTGGCCAGCTCTACTGCATTTCTGAGGTAAGGTGCAGGTCTGGCTCTCCTAGTGTTGTAGCCCATAAGGGGAAGGGTCAGGTCACCTGCTCTCATGACCCTGGGCCAGCTATCCTGCCTCTTGCAAGGAAAGGGGTGAGGTGCAAGATGTCATGTGCAAGGGGTGAAGTGGGGCTTCTTATGAATCTGCCCTGCTGCCTCTGGACTTCCCAGAATCCCTCCAACCTTGAGGACGGATCTCTGAGAGGACTCAGGCATCTTTATAGCTGTGGCTGTTGCTAAAACCTAGGGTTCCCTTGCAATTGAGAGCAAGCACATCAGTTTCCATTGGTTGATTGGGGTTGGCTTTCAAAGCCACCACTAACAGAGTTCCCCATCTGATGGCACATAGACCTAGGTGGTATGGCAGGTGTAGTCTTGGTACATACTTCTGTTAGGGATAGAAGCATCACTAAGTAATCATTTGCTTTACAGCTTGAAGGACAGTCTTGAATAACACAAGGATGATTAGTGGGTAAACATCCCCAGGTGTCACTTAGAAGCAAGGAAGGCACCCCTCCCCACCCTCTGCTGAAGCCTTAGCAAGGCTTTCTGCTGCGCTTGCATGTCTCTCTGGCCTCTGTGAGCCATTAGCATCTTTTATGAGTTCAGCAACAGCATTTAGGATGCAATTTAAGAATGTAAATACTCTATTGAGACTATGTGAAGGGCTGGAGTGAGAAGAAAAAGCTACCTACCCTCACATAAGAGTAGAAATGGCTTATGTTTATAAAGCTCATTTTCCAGTGTGCTTAAAGCACTTACATTAACAACATAACCATTAAAATCTGAGCTTGGCAGCAGAGGGAAAGGGGCAAGCCAACAGGGAACTGTAAGAGAGCTTCACTGACAAGAGATTTTAACTTGGAGCCAGGACAGTGAACCTTCCATTTCTGCTGCTTCCCAGACCAAGACATAGTATCTTAGCATGGAAATCATGTTGAATGGAAGACAATTAGGAAGAGGATCAATGGGGCTAGAGAGATGGCTCAGTGGTTAAGAACACAGGCTGCTCTTCCAAAGGACTGAGTTCAGTTCCCGGCAATGACATAGTGGTTCACAACTATCTATAATGTGATCTGATGCCCTCTGCTGGCTTGTAGGTGCACATGTAAATAGAGGACTCATACACATGAAATAAATAAATACATTTTAAAGAGGAAGAAGAGGAAGAAGAAGAGAAAGAGGAAGAAGAAGAAGAAGAAGAAGAAGAAGAAGAAGAAGAAGAAGAAGAAGAAGAAGGAGAAGAAGAAGAAGAAGAAGCAGCAGCAGCAGCAGCCCAGGAAAAGCTCTTTGTCTGTTCTGTTATTTGCCTGTGGCTATTTTTGAAGGGGCAGGCAGAGACAGGGCTTCTCTGTGTAGCTTTGGCTGTCCTGAACTTGCTTTATTGACCAGGTTGGCCTCCAACTCACAACAATCTGCCTCTGCCTCTCTGGGTGCTGGGATTAAAGGCATGCACCATTGTGCCTGGCTGCCTGTGGCTAGTTTTTGTCCACCCGTTTTTGAGGCTCCAGTATGATCACATGCCTCTTACTGACCAGCTTCTCCTTACTAATTGACATTTTTGCCATCAAAAAAATGTTTATCTTTGGCAACATCCCTACTTCCTTTCCTTTCTCCCTTTTCAGCCACCTACCCCTTTCTCTTTGGGTGGAATCTCAATATTACAGCTTGAGATGTGTCTCCTTGAACATCCAGTCCTCTCATCTCCATCTCCAGAGCACTGATACCACAGGCATGCACTGTCTCTATAACTGACTCGAATCCTTTTCTTCTTCAAGCTTGTTTAGATTGATTTTTTTGGGGGGTGCTGAGTTATCAAATTCAGCACCTCATGCATGCCAGGCAAGTTGCGCCAGGCTGAGCTACATTCTTGGCCACCAGAATAACTTTTGATATTCTTATATGTTGACATAAAAATGTTGTGGTTAAGCCGGGTATGGTGGCTTGCATCAATCTTGGGAGACAGAAGCAGGAGGGATGTCATGAATTTGAACTGGGTCGGGATACAGAGTGTGTTCCAGGTCATCTCAGACTACAGTGTGAGACTCTGTCTCTAAAACCAGAAATAAAACAAAATGAAATCTTTTCTGATGGTGATGACCTTCCCATGAGAACATGCCTGTTGCAAAGTCTCTCATTCATCTGTCTCCTAAAGAAAAGAGCACATGGTGCCAGGCCGCGTTTCCTTCTCCATGGATTTGAAGAACCCTGGATGCTGCAAAGTCACCGCATCTCTAGCTGTGCACAAACTGTAGCTTTGTGTGTAGACTCTTCCATGTTCCTCTGGTAATCGACAGGAGGGAAAGCAAGGCTTACATGAGGATCTTCCTTCAGGGGAGAGTGGTTCAAAAAGCACCAGGAGTCAAGATGACCTGGAAATCATCCCAGTAAACATATTCTGAGTATTTTTTGTTTGCTTTTTAGATAGGGTTTCTCTGTGTAGCCCTGGCTGTCATGGAGCTTGCCCTGTATGTCAGGTTGACCTCAAATTCATAGAGATAAGTGCTGAGATCAAAGGCGTGTGCCACCACTGCCCTTTTGAATTTTGAAGTCTCTTTCTTCCTCTCTCTCCCCCCCTTTGTCTATCTATCCGCCTGTCTGTCTGTCTGTCTGTCTGTCTATCATCTGTCTATGGTTTTATTTTTAGTTGTTAAAATTTGACTACTTAAAATTGCCTTGTCACCTATGATTTTTTTTTTGGACAGTGATCTTCTAGATAAATAGTCTATTTGGCATGGTTGTAAAACTGCCATCTATGCTCTGCTTTGGGATCAGGGAAACTGCTTCAACAAGCCATGTGGTAGTTTATTGTGGATGGTCTTTTGCCAGTTACCTGGGTTCTTTAAGTCTTGATTTCTCGTCATCGGTGAAAGTGAGAACCACTATACACAGACCATCCTGTTCTTGTGAAAGTTAAATGAGATGATATGTGTTATTACTTAGCACAGGATCTCACCTGGGAGGGACCAGTTTCCTCCTTTGCTTTTGGCAAGTGAAATGAAAAACGTCCATTAACTAAGACAAACAGAACCCCAGTATAGCAGAGAACTCAGCTCTCCATACCCTTGCTGGCTTTGAACAGTGAAAGCATGGTTTTCCTTTGTTCTCATTTACAGTTCTTTGAATTAATGATGTGGACATTTCCCAGACAGTCTTGAGAGCAGAGCAAAGGTTTTCTGAAACAGCTTCATCAAAAGTTTGAAAACGTTCATTTAATCTTTTCTCTAGTGATATATATTTTCCTAATTTATTTTAAAAAAATCAAGATAAGTGTCAATTAATCTGGGGTATGCCCAGAAATCTTCACATTAAAGATCATGGTTAAAACTGCTAAGTCCAGGGCATGGGGAGACAGTCCAGCTACTAAAACACTCACCTTGCAAGCAGTTAAGATCTGAGGTCAACCTTCAGAACCCACATGAATAAGCAAACAGAGACAACAACACAAACACCAAAACCGAGTAGGGTGGAGTGTGCTTGTAATCCCAGGGCTGGTGAGGCAGAGACAGGTGGACTTCTGTGGCTGTTTTCCTAGCCAGCCTACTGGCCAGTTCCAGGCCACTGAGAAATGCTGTCAAAAAAGAAGAAAAACTCCTGGCTCTTTTTTTGTGGGGGCCATCCAGGAATGGGGCAGACAAAAGCTTGTTCTTGCCTAGGTGGTCACTTCTTTAGGAAGATGTGTCCCATTTTGCTTTCCTTACTCACTCATCTCAGTCTTGAGTTGAATAGAACCATCTTTTCTTTCGTTTAAAAAATGAGCCTGGCACCTGAGAAAAGATAACAATGTTTCTGCTGGCTCCCACATCCGTGTGAACGCATGTACACGTCACCTGCACGCACCCACTTCCAATTTGATAAAAGTTAAAGTGGCTTTTTAAAGATTTGACTTATTCATTTACTTTGAGTGCAGGAAATTGAGCCCAGGCCCTTATATGTTCTGGCCAAGTCTTTATACTTGAACTATACTCCCAAGTCCACAGACATGCTATTTCTAAAATCCAGGAAACAAGGGATTGATGACAGTTGTGTGGTCCACAGTAGCAGTGTTGAGGCGCGACATGAGCTGGGACACCAGGGCCTTTCTGCTGTAATGGACACATCGTTCATACCATCCCCTTTTAACCCTGCTGCCTCATTCCTACTCCCTTCACACAGCTTATTTTTTCTACCCACTTTTCACTCAACTGATGCTTTTAGTTTGTTATGTAAAGGAAGCCTCTTGTGGTGATCCTGTGACGTCATCAAGCCTCTGTTTTAATCCTTTTGTTCTCTTTAATTCTTGAAGCTTGGAGAGCCAAAACCAGGAAAACTTTGGTTTATCTGAATGCCTCATCCATCTCTTGGGTAACTGACAATAAACCAAAATAATCCATCAGTTGGGAGATGATGATAGAAAAACCTGGAATGCTTGGTGTGATGGTACAAGCTTGTAATCTCAGGACTTTGGAGGCTAAAATAGGAAGATTACCAGTTTGAGGCCATCCTGGGCTCATCCTAAAGGAGATAGGTAAGTACTACTATGAGAAAAAAAACAAAAAACAAAAAACAAAACAAAAAAACACAGCTACTTTAATAATATCGAAAGATTGTCTCTACATTTCACAAGAATGAGAAGGAGCAGACCTTTGATCAGTAGTAAATTATCTCTCAGGCAGGAATAACATATGGCAGCAGGGTAATTAATTCCCTTATTTCATAACTGTGATAAATAAAATGAACTGTCAATCACACAAAGTGTATCAGTTATTTGATCACTGGGGTGGGAACAATATGGAAAATAGTCTCCTTATGAAAGCAGTCTTTTTTTTCCTGAAACATTCTAAAACTTACTCTCTAAAAAATTAAATTAATGGCTGGAGAGATTTCTCAGTGGTTAAGAGCATTGGCTTCTCTTCCCAGGGACCAAATTTGGTCCCCAGCACCCATGTCAGGCAGCTCTCGACCACTTGTGACTCCAGCTCCAAGAGGGACTTCCCTCTTTTGGCCACCATGGAGATGGCATGCACACGATAAACATACAATGAGCAGGAACAACTCATACACACAACAAACAAACAAACAAACAAACAAAGCCAAAGAAATACATTCTAGAATACTACTAATGGAGCAAGCCTTGGAGAATATTCTTTCCACCTGTGGGAATTCTGAACTGAGGTCACAGAACTACTTCTGCAGTGAATGAAGGAACATTAGGAACTCCTGAAAAGACCAAGACTGCGGATTGAATATTTTTTTTTCAGCTGTGTCCTCAGCAGACACAGTACTTTGCTTCGTTAAGTTTTTCTATTGCAAGTGGTTTCATTCAGAGTAAGAAGTTCTAGACAATAGGACAATGACAAACGCAGAGCTTTTGGTTCCAGAATGTTAGTTAGGTACCTTTGTATTCAGAATATGGTGTGTTTCTGAGCAGGCAAGTCGTGTGATGTCAATAAACTTGATCTTGATTTGGTGTGGCTAAGATAATGGAGGGTTGGGATATGCCATGGCCAGCCAAAATGAAAAAAAAAAAAAAAAAAAAAAAAAAAAGAGAATATTTTTGCTTTTAGAAGACAGGAGTGAGGCCATATTGGAAAAGTTACATACAGAAGTCAGAGTAGACTTTTAAAATAACACAATCCCAGTTGATAGAAGTATTTTAAAAATTATCTTTGATGGTAATAAAGTGGCTTTGTGAGTAAAGGTACCCACTGCCAAGACTGATGACTGAGATTGGTTCCCCAGACCAACATGGTAGAAAGACAGGACCAACTCGAACAAGTTCTCTAACATCCACATGTAGGCCATGATATGGTACACACACACACACACACACACACACACACACACACACACACACAGACATATACACACACATACATACATACACACACAGACATATACACAGACATACACACACAGAAACATACACACAGAGATACACACACATACACACATACACACACACACACACATACACAAACACACAGACATATACACACACATACATACACACACAGACATATACACACACACACACACACACACGCACAGACATATACACACACATACATACATACACACACACACATACACACAGACATACACACACACACACATACACACACACACACAAACACACAGACATATACACACACATACATACATACACACACAGACATACACACAGACATACACACACACACATATACACACACACACACACATACACAAACACACAGACATATACACACATACATACACACACAGACATATACACAGACATACATACACAGAAACATACACACAGAGATACACACACATACACACAGACACACACACACATACACACAGAGACACACACACATATATACAGAGACACATACACAGAGACACACACACATACACACAGGGACACACACAGAGACACACACATACATACACACACAGACATATGCACAGACACACACAGAGACATACACACACATACACACACAGACACACACACAGACACACATACATACACACACAGACATACACACAGACATACACACACACACACACAGACACACACATACACACATGCACACACAGAGAGATACATAGAGACACACACACACACACACATATACACACACACATACACACACAAATTACTCTAAAGTTCTGGGATAGAACCTAGGTCTCAAGCATGCTAAGCAAGCACTATGTCAATAAGCTACAGTCTCAGTCCATTGTTTTTTCTATTTTGAGGCATAGTCTCACTAGGTTACTTAGACTGGCCACGAGCTCACACTGCAGCCCAGGCAGGCTTTGAACTTCAATCCTCCTGCCTCAGGCTGAGTACCTGGGTTTATGGTCCACTTTATATAGAAACTGTTTTAATAAAAAAAGAATAACCAAGAAACAGAATTGTTAGGGTTTTTGTTTTTGTTTTGTTTTGTTTTTGAGACAGGGTTTCTTTGTGTAGTCCTAGATGTCCTGGAATCACGTGGTAGACCATAGTAGTCTTGAAGTCACAGAGATCTGCCTGCCTCTGCCTCCCTGGGTGCTGGGATTAAAGGTGTGCACGACCACGCCCGGCTCAGAATTGTTAGTTTTAAACCAATTAGCTCCACCACCTCCCCATTTCCTGTCCCTGGAAATGAACACTGGTCAGGAGGAGATGGAAGCCCAAGGCTTCTGGGGAAGTGCCTCTAGGAGAGGATGGGTTGGGGTGCAGTTTGCTGTGAGCTGAAGAGGAGACAGAAGGGACAGAGTTTCAGGCTGCTTTCCACACAGTCACTAGGAGTCCGGCCTTTCTCTGCTTTGTATAATGGAATTCTGTACAAAATTGTGTTTGGAACACAGGTTTTATTACTAAATTAAATTGAATGAAATAAGCCCAAGCCAAACCCAAATAAACAAATCCTCCAGCCACAATTTTGAAAATACCATGGCTGACAGAAGATTACATCAATGCAGGGGAAATGCGGTGTTTGGGGTGGTTGTGTATGTGCTTTTTAAAAATGTATTTCTGTGTATGTATTTCAGTGTGTGCATGTGCACTCATGTTTCTGTGTATATGTGTGTGTATGTAGAAATATGTCTCTGTGCGTTTGTGTGTGAGTGCATGTGTTTATGCATGTAGGTGTATCTCTCTCTTCCTGTGTTATGTGCGTATGCACCTCTCTCTTTCTGTCTCTATCTATCTCTGTCTCTCTGTCTGTTATTTGATTCTCAAACTGGGAATCCATTCCCGAGTGGGAAAAGAGCCGTTCATTTGATCTTCTATCTGTGGTGTATGTTTTAGCAAGCCTGCTCTGTAAAACATGGGCTGGACAAGTTCACTGTAATCACATACACCCCAACAGATATTCTCCAGGGTTTTAAAAATATTTTTGAGCTTTGAATAAACTTTTTCAGAATCATTGAACATTTGGCCCCCCAAATCTAATTCAGTCTTTTTTTTTTTTTTCAGAAGAGGAAACTGAAGGCCAGGTGTGTTTAAATCACTTAGACAGGCCAGGTGATTATGGACACAGGCATGCTCTGTGTGGCCTAGCAACTCTGACCACGGCTTATCTTGACCATGAGGGAGGAACCGAGCCCCACTTAGAAAGTGAGTGATCGTTTTAGCCATGGAGCCTATAATTGAAGATAATATTATTGAAATAGGATAAGGATGAGAGATTATTAGATATTTATCCAGAAAGACAAGTGTGGAGAGTCAGATGGCATTGTGATTATATTTTATCTCTTAACATTCCAGGAAGCCTGAAGGAGGTGTATTTGGCTTTGTGAGGACCCAGTACTACATAAGAGAGCTGTAACATCAATAAGAGTTTGCTTTTGATGGTGGAAAACCTTACAAAATGAACTTGTGCTATAAAATTCAAAGACAAGTTTGTGTGTTTGTGAATGTAGATGTGTGTATGGGCGTGTGTGTTTTCTGTAGGGGAAGATGTTGACGTCTAGTGTTTTCTTTCATTAAACCTGGAGTTCATCAATTCAGCTTGACTGGTTGGCTGCCAAGTCTTAGGTACCCTGTCTATGCCTCCACAGGGCTGGGACAGGTGTCTGCCACTGTGTCCAGGGTTTCTGTGTGGGCTTTGGGGGTCTGATCTAAGGCACATGTGCCCCTCAAGCACATGCGTTACCAGCCGAGCCATCTCCCCAGGCCCAGCACTGCATACTTCTTTTTCCATTTTCCTTTTCTGTGTATCCATGTTTTGCCTGCATGTGTGTACCGTATGTGTGCAGTGCCCACAGAGGCCAGAAGAGGGCACCAGACCTCCTGGGACTAGGGTTACAGATGGTCCGAGCAGCCTTGTGGGTTCAAACCTGGGACCACTGGAAGGGCAGTCAGCGCTCTTACCTGCTGGGCTATCCCTCTAGCCCCTGCATACCCTTTGGGTATTAAAAATTCAGTGAGAAAACAAATAAAAGGCACAATACAGGACAACACCTGTGTTGTAACTGTAAGTACATGTAACTCAGATTTCTACAAACTACCCTCTGGTATTTCTCATGTCCCTAGAAGTGTGGCATCTCCAGCATTATCCCTTTGCAGAGCCCAGCAGTCTGTTTTAGCTATCCAGTATGAGCTACTGACCAGTCCTTTTCATCTTCCCTCTCCCAGGCTGCACCATGATTCTGTAGATGTCTTTTCTAAGGCCAGAGATGCCGCTGGGAACAAGGAAAGTCCCATCACTTTTCACTGAACTTACCACGTTCAAAAATGACTTTTTTTTTAATATTTAAAAAATTTTAATAAACTTTACTACTAAAAAATTTGCAATTAAGTAAAATACTACATACCAAAACTAGCCAGACCCAAAGCTTCAATGAGTAAGCATTCAAAATGGAAGTGGTTGGACTTCACATTAAATTTTAGACTTTCAATATGGATTATATTTTATGCACTTACCCACCACCAACCCCGGCATAAAACTCTGTGACTGAATTAGGACTATAAAAACAACTTAGCTTTACATCCTCTTCTGTAATTCATGCCCGGTCCCTGCGTGCAGCCTGTCCTCACTCCCTTACATTTTGCCTTTCTTGTTCTCTTTTTGTGTTGCACCCACACGTGCATTTGCTCACATCTATGTTTATTGGCTAGATTCTGCATCTGACAGAGCACTTCTTAATTATATACTTTTCTTTCTGAGATTATATGACCTCACTTAAAAAAAATCACTTAATCCCTTTAAAGGGCTTGATTCCCATCCAAGTCTATGATTTCTCAGATTAGTCTTCAAAAGCATTCCTGTAATAAAGCCACTCTTCTCTCTACTGCCCTCCGCAGCCACGCTGCGGCTCTCTTCCGCAGCCACGCTGCTGCTTCCTCTCCGCAGCCACGCTGCAGCTCTCTCTCCGCAGCCACACTGCGGCTCTCTCTCCGCAACCACAGGCCGCTCTCTCTCCGCAGCCACACTGCTGCTTTCTCTCTCCAGCCACACTGCTGCTCTGGGGTTCTTCATGAGATGCAGATTCTGGTTCAGCGGGTCTAGGGGTGAAAGCATCTGACAAATGCCCTCGATGCCAATGTTGCCGGTCTCTGGACCACCTAGAGTAGCCAGATCAAAAGTACTTAGAACTAGTTACCAGTGTTTCACACCTTTGTTTTTTTTTTTTTTTTTTTTTTTTTTTTTTTTTTTTTTTTTTTAATACGCAGTAAGTTTCCATGAGCATGATTTAATGGAAGCTTGAATTTGATGATGGATTCTATAACGGTAGATACGGCCAGAGGCTTTACTAAGACAGCTGCCTTTATTCTCTTTGTGTTTCACTGCTTTGTTGTGGTTATAAGACTAGAGCCCTGGCAGGTGGAAGGGGAAACAGCAAAGGATCCTTCAGGCTTTGTTCTCTGGAGACAAAACAAAAACAAAAACAAACAACAACAACAAACCCCAAAACAAAAACGAAAAACCCAAAACCAGTAGCCAAAGACCATTTCATGTTGTTTACAGATCTGACTTCCACTTTTCCAAATTATAGTAGTTTTCATTTCTATGCTCAGTAACTGTTAATGCCCAAATTTTCAGAATTAGTCACAATTTGCCTATTAAAGCGGACACACTAACAAGCACACTATACACCCGTCACACGTACATGCTTACCTGCTTACATGCATGCATACACAAACATACACGCCTACATGGACACATGCACATGCATCCATACTTACATGCTTACATACACATATACACATACATTATTACATGCACACACATACCTACATGCTTACATGCACACATACATACATGATTACATGCACAATACACACATGCATACTTAGATGCTTACATGCACACACACATGCATACATGCGTACATGTGCACGAGAGACAGTTTTTAATGAAATACCTCCTTTGGGGGCCCAGGGACACGGCTCAGTTGGTAGATTGTTCAAGCTCAAGGACTTGAACTCTAAACCTCATGTGAATGCTGAGTTTGGAAGTGTGCCCGTCATGCCTGCACTGGAGAAACGAAAGCAGTGGGATCCCTCCCATTTGCTGGCCAGCTAGTGTAGCTGAGAAAGTGGGAGCCAGGTTCAGCGAGATATGTGGTTTCAAAAAGCAAGCATGAGAGTGACAGAAGAAGCCACACGATATCAATCGTTGGTCTCCACATATACCTAAAAGTGTGCATGTGTGCTTATATACAGGATTGTATAGAACACATGTGTGTGAGCGTGTGGGCACACACAAACACAAATGGTTATTTAACATAGTACCATGTGCAATGGAAGCATTTTTTGATTTTTTAAAATCACATCATTTTTATCCTTCCCTCTCATTCCTCCCTTCCCATGTTCCCCCGTGCTCTCTATCAATTCATGGCCACACACACACACACACACACACACACACACACACACACACACACACACACACAGCCTGAGTTTCTTTTTGTCTATCCTGAGTATTTTATTTTTCTACTCTAGCTCAAGAAACAATCACCTTCCCACGCTCCTTTCACGCTCTGCGTGTCCAGTGGGCAGCTCACCGAGCCAGTGGGATCCTTGAGATGGTTTCTTGCTGGAAAAGAAGGAACTGCAACGTTAGCAAGCAGGAGGCACGCTAGTCGGTTGCCGTACCTGCCAGAGGTCTGCTGACGTCACATCTGTATGGGATGCAGAGCAATCTGGGCAGAACTGAGCTGCTAATGAGAAAGCCACTACACTCTCTGGGTGGTTTAGAAGTGAAAATACGATTTCCCCAAGTGATTATTCATTGCTTGCTTTTGGATTGCTCATCCTTTGTTCCTAAGCTTGTTTTTCAAATGTCTAAAGTTTATTTTGAAGACACAGCTATCTGTCAGTGTTCTGCTGTGGAACACTTTGTTTTTACCTCAAAGATTTTATTTTGAATTTTCTTATCTCTAGAACAGGACAGAGAAAAGTAAAATGAGCAGAATTGTGCTCTTCCTGAGCCACCACTGTCAGTGCGGTTCTTTTTTGAAATGGAGAATACGGGTCATATATATCCAGATAAGTAGAAATTACACATGCCATTTTCTAACCCTATAATTCCTGTGTTTATTGGCTGGCCTTCTGTGGAGATTATCTTCTACCTTGTAAACATCTGCTTCTCTTGTCAGCCTCCTCATATATCTGTTTCTGAATATCATCTGCTATCAACTTTTAAAAAATCAATCTATTATTATAGTTTAAAAACCTCCTAACAATTGCAAATGTGTTTTATGTGGTATTTGACATGGTTTCTTCCTTAAAAACAACTCTTACAAGCAGCAATAAATGGACTGAGTAGGTTGTACACACACACACACACACACACACACACACACACACAATATATTGTACATACACTTACATATGTGTATATGTATATATGTTGTATTGCCTTAAAATTCCTCATCAACACTAAGGCAAGGAATATCAGACATCTCCAACTCCTTTTCAGTAGGATGTTTTTTGACAAATGCTTCAGCCATACTTTTGACACTTTTTTTTTTTTTTAACTGTGTGAGCGTCCATATTAAACCTAGGATCACCAATCAGAGGACCTATATCAATAAGCTCAGCCTGATCCAGTTTTATGTTTTTTTTAAAGATTTATTTTATTTTGTTTTATTTATTATGTATACAGTATTCTGCATCTTCAGGCCAGAAGAGAACATCAGATCACATTATAGATGGTTGTGAGGCACCAGGTTGTTGCTGGGAATTGAACTCAGGACCTCTGGAAGAGATTTTAACCTCTTAACTTTTTAATCTCTTAACCTCCGAGCCATTTCTCTAGGGCCCAGTTTTATGTTTTTTATATCATTACCTACATTCTTTTTTTTTTTTTAAAGGTACGAAGCTGTTTAATTAGGTTGTTAGCAACTTAGAATACCAGTTTGTGAGGATACATGCCGATTGTCAGGGAGAACTGAGCTTTGACCTTCGGCGGAATCTGCGATTCCAGTTTTTTGATCAGCCGTGCACTGCTCTGTAATCTCATATTTGTCCTGCTCCGTGTCAAAGCGCTCGCCCTGCTGGTGCCTTGCCTTGCATAGCTGCTTCTTCTTGAAGTTAGCATCAGTCAGGCGTTTGGGGGACTTTTAACTTTGTTGATATCAACTTTTGTAGATACGGTGAGACAAATTTCTGGTGTGTTCTGCGCTGAGAAACTCTGTTGAGGGCCAGAGGTCCAGTCACAAGCAGCAAACCGCTTCCCAGCTGCTTCAGGAAAACCACTCTCCTGCCCCTGTGGCGCCCAGAGAGGATGGGTCAGGACGGTCCCAGGAGTGATGCTGGCACGCAGCTCTCTCATGTGCTGGCTGAAGGGCTTTTTGCCACGTCTCGGCAGCTTCCGAGGCACCTCTTCAGTAGGATAATACCTGGGCATTTTTCGAAGCTTCATCACCCGGGTACCACCATTCTTGTCACCACAGACTACTTTTGTGACAGTAGCAAGGACCATCTCCTTTTTCTTCTTTTCAACCTTGGACTCTGAGGCTCAGTATTTCCTTTTGTACAAGGCCTTTCTGGAATCCATTGCAGATCGGGAGCTCCTGCCAGTTCTGCTAACCAGGACAGGGTTCCGGCTGCAATGGGGCTTCTCCTTCTTCGGCTTTTAAACCTTAGGGTCGCCCTTTTTGGGTGCACGAGCAGCCAGGGTACCAGTGACAGCGGCCTTCTTGGCTGCAGACTTTTTTCTCCTTTGTGTTAGGCTTCTTGGCCTTTTCACCCATCATCTTGCAAGATGGTTATCCGTGCTCTTAAAAATCCGTTTCCACACACGTTCCCCAGACTTCCGCTCAGATGAATTAGCAGATTCATTAAGCTCCTTAGTAGTATAGCGCGCTGCCTCCTGGACTACATTTTCTATTTCGCCTCTAGGTAACTTGCTTTGCCTTAAGTTTGCTAGAGGTCTAGAGACAACTATTGGTGGGTTCTCAGGGGCATCAGTATTGCCTTATCTGACACTTTGTTCAGAGAAGGTCACTTTTGGTTTAGCAGACAATGAAGGACCAACTTCCTCAGTCAAAGATGAAAAGGGCAATATTTCAGGGGCTGTGGGTGTGAGTGCATCTTCTGCTGATGGTGGAGAGGCCACGTCTTCAGGTGAGATAAACCCTTTTGAGAATTTGAGGGTTTAAAGTTCTCAGACTCAGTTGGATTCTCCCACATATGCCAATCCCAAATTAGATGGTCCCATTTTTTACCTACCAACGCCCTTATTCTAACTGTGGGCATCCTTCAAAAATGGGGCTTGAAGTTTTGCTGCAGTTTAGCCAAATTTATAATGAGGGCTTCAGTTTGATTTTCTGCAACTTGAGCTCCATGGCTGCTGGAGAGAAAAGTGTCTTCCAGGGCACACTTAGAACACTTTAGGCTGTGTATGTGCATCTGGAGAAGGTCAATTTTATCGCTGTCCTTCACTGTATTCTGAGGTGCTAGAAATTGCTTATTTTTTTTTTTTTTAAATCACGGAGCTCATTCCTACCCTTTGTTAACTTATCCAGAGATGCCAAGAATGACCAACGAGCATCATTCTTTTTCTCATTTTTCGGTTGTAATATAGTTCATACCATGGGCTCTGAGCTCCCAGGAGAGGCTTCAGCAACTGTTGGCGTTGGCAAATTGGAAAGCTCGTTCCAGATACTTAAAAGTTTCGTGCTTATACTTCTGTTGTTCCTGACGAGCCTCAGATTACACAGCTAATGGCTGCCTAGATATGGCTTATGTTCTAATGGCTGCCTAGATATGGCTATGTTCTAATGGCTGCCTAGATATGGCTATGTTCTAATGGCTGCCTAGATATGGCTATGTTCTAATGGCTGCCTAGATATGGCTATGTTCTAATGGCTGCCTAGATATGGCTATGTTCTAATGGCTGCCTAGATATGGCTATGTTCTAATGGCTGCCTAGATATGGCTATGTTCTAATGGCTGCCTAGATATGGCTATGTTCTAATGGCTGCCTAGATATGGCTATGTTCTAGAAGCAGGACAAGTTCAGTGTTTCCAAAACTGAGTCTCTTATCATCTCTCAACTATTCATTTCTTTTTGTTTCTCTTTACAGTCACCATATACACCGCTTTAGTGGGGGTTGAAGGCACTGTCTTCAAGTAGTTTCCAGGGAGCCTAAACAACACCACAGGGCGGCTCCTGAGGTGCACCTGTCAAGATAGCAGTTGTTGAGGTAAAATGCTGGATTACAGGGATGTGAGATGGTAGAAAACCTTCACTGCAAACAAAGTCAACAGTCTCACTGAAATAACTTCTTCTGTGGCTCTGAGTACTCTAAATAACAGCACAGCAATTCTCTCAGTTGCTCAGGTACTGGGAGAAACCCTGGATTCTACACCTTTATTCCCAGCTGTGAACCAAACCACTGTCAAGACTGACGGACTAAGACTTTAATGCACCTGTCCACACTATGTGCATCCCGTTTCCAGGGTGAATCTCCTCCCCTGTCCTTCGCTGTGGGGGCAAAATAGTGGTGTTGAAATGCAAGCCATGGATTTCAGGATGAAAAAGTATCCTTGCTAACAGACTCTGTTGGGATTTCTCTTGGGTAGAAACTGTCTTTACTTAAGAGAAATACTCTGAGGTTTCTTTTTTTTTAACTCTGAAGTTTTAAAACAGAATGCGAAAATCAGAGACATGAGTTTCAGGACACAAAGACATTCTAGTGCTTTGGGATAAAAAAATAGATATTACATTGGGGCTTGTCACGTGTGTGTGTGTGTGTGTGTGTGTGTGTGTGTGTGTGTGTTTCTATAAAATGTACTAGAGCAGTCTGGGAGGCATCCAGGGGCTCGTCCCAGGCTTGACAATTTTTCTTACCTCAGTCTTTTCATTACATCCTCACCCCCAGGATGATTTGTTCGAGTTTATTTCTGTGCATGCCAATTAGAGGCAACCTATTTGAATGTCCTAGAGACCTCAAGATTGTATTAAGATTTGCATTATGGCTCAACAGGGCATGTTTAAAGGCAGCCTTGTTACTCTGATGTTTACAAATATCTGCTCCATTCGTTAGTAGATCAAAAGTAGATGCTGGAAGGGCACATTAAACTCTCTATCAGTGGCAATTGCTTAAGGGAAACAAAACCATCATACAGAAAGTATTTATTAAGAAAAGTACCCTCTTTCTAAGTGAATGATCAAAATGAGAAAAAAAAACTTCTCTTTACACAGAGATAAAAATGTAATTCTGTCTAGGATCGAGCACGCGCGCGCGCACGTGTGTGTAAATCTTGTATAAGAATTCACATCTAGAAGCCCAAGGATGGTGTTAATATCTGTTCATATGAAAACTTTCAAATGGGCCAAAAGCATTCTAAGGAAAAAAATAAAATTAGGGCCCTACCTCCTGATAACACTAGCTCCCCAGTTGCTTCAGAATACAACCCATAGCAGCTGTGCATGGTGGCTGCATCTGCTTCCATTGCTGTGGCCACATTTTGGGCAAAAGCAGCTTAAGGCAGGAAGAGTCTTGTTGGCTCATGGCTTAAGAGTTATAACTGTCAAGGCTGGAGATATACAAATCCCCACATTAAAGTCATCTTTCATATTTAGATAATTCATACTTTATTTAATTTTAAGCCAAAATTTTAACCAGCCTTGGATCTTGTGTTGTGTTGTTTTGTTTGTGAGCCTAGCCCCCAGTGGCTGAGCCATCTCCCCAGCCCTAGCCTTGGATGTTTTAATGAGCATTAGAACTGAGCTTTAAGCTGGGCAGATCTTTGAGGCCTGAATTAAATAGTGTGTCTCTCCTTGATTCATAGTTTGTTTATCGTTTGCTTGTTTGTCTGACACAGAGTTTTGCTGTGTAGCTCGGGCTGACGCTTTATAATTTAGTTCACTTGCCTCAGCCTTCCAGTTGCCAGGAGGCTGCTAAAACTAGCACCTTAACAGTAGTAAGTTAATACATAATAATGCCAATGAGTTATTTGATATTTCTGCATATCTTCAATTCTTCTCAATGTTGTAAATTACTTTTGGTACCAAAGACTTTTGGCATCTTATAGGAAGGGTGGGAATTAAGTAGGCAATTTTATATTAAATAACTATTGAAGAGAGGGAAGAGGAAAATAGTCACAAGTGCGCCAAACTGTCATCCAAACTGGGAGGAGAGTTGCTTGCAGTATACAGAGGGAAAGAAAGTCAGAAAGATTCGAAGTCAAGACCTTAATGACTAGCTGGTCTGGATAAGTGGATTCTTTTATTTTTTATCAATGAGATTGATAATACTTATTTATTCAATATTTATTTAGCTGGGATGATGTGTGGCCCAAAGTGGTCACAAAATACATTTGAGGGAAGGAATAATGGAGGCAGGGGCTAAGGAAGAGAGGGAAAGAAGGGAGGAAGGAAGGAAGGGAGGGAGGAAGAAAGGAAGGAAGGAAGGAAGGGAGGGAGGGAGGGAGGAAGGAAGGGAGGGAGGGAGGAAGGAAGGAAGGAAGGGAGGGAGGAAGGAAGGAAGGAAGGAAGGGAGGGAGGGAGGAAGGGAGGAAGGGAGGAAGGAAGGAAGGAAGGGAGGGAGGGAGGGAGGGAGGAAGGAAGGAAGGGAGGAGGGAAGGGAGGAAGGAAGGAAGGGAGGAAGGGAGGAAGGAAGGAAGGAAGGAAGGGAGGGAGGAGGGAAGGGAGGAAGGAAGGAAGGGAGGAAGGGAGGAAGGAAGGAAGGCAGGCAGGCAGGAAGGGAGGGAGGGAGGAAGGAAGGGAGGGAGGAAGGGAGGAGGGAAGGGAGGAAGGAAGGGAGGAGGGAAGGGAGGAAGGAAGGAAGGGAGGGAGGGAGGAAGGAAGGGAGGGAGGGAAGAAGGGAGGGAGGGAGGAAGGAAGGGAGGGAGGGAAGAAGGGAGGGAGGGAGGAAGGAAGGGAGGGAGGGAGGGAGGAAGGAAGGAAGGGAGGGAGAAAGGAAAGGAGGAGGGAAGGGAGGAAGGGAAGGAAGGGAGGGAGGGAGGAAGGAAGGGAGGGAGGGAGGAAGGGAGGGAGGGAGGAAGGAAGGGAGGGAGGGAGGAAGGAAGGAAGGAAGGAAGGGAGGGAGGGAGGAGGGAAGGGAGGAAGGAAGGGAGGGAGGAAGGGAGGGAGGAAGGAAGGAAGGGAGGAAGGGAGGAAGGAAGGGAGGAAGGAAGGGAGGAAGGAAGGGAGGAAGGAAAGGAGAGGAAGGGAGGAGGGAAGGGAGGAAGGAAGGGAGGGAGGGAGGAGGGGAGGGAGGGAGGAAGGAAAGGAGGAGGGAAGGAAGGAAGGAAGGAAGGAAGGGAGGGAGGAAGGAAGGAAGGGAGGGAGGGAGGGAGAGAGGGAGGGAGGGAAGGGAGGGAGGAGGGGAGGAAGAAAGGAAGGGAGGAAGGAAGGGAGGGAGGGAGGAAGGGAGGAAGAAAAGTCCAAAAGGAAGGAGGGAGAGAGGAATAAGAAAGGAAGAGGGACAAAAGTTCAGAATAGAATTGTCTTGTTTTCCTACTCAAAAAGGACATTCGCTGATAAAGGGAACGTAGATGGGAGTTTCTTTTGTCGCCCCCCTCTCCCTCCCCCTTCATAAAAATAGACTCTTGTCTCATACAATACGTCTTGATTACAAGTTCTTCTTCCCCGAGTTGTAAAATGCTTAAAACCTGCAGATGATGGTCAACTGAGCCAAGAGTCACTCTGAGGGCAAGGGAAGGGTTCTCTTACCCCAAATGACTTTTTCTTTTAAACATGTGTATTATTCTGCTAGTTTCTGACATGTGAAAAATAGGGCCTTTCTTTTCTTTTTTTTTTATCACCCTCTGCTAGTTCCTTTGAATGGGCTATAGGATTGCTTTCCAGGGATGTAAATAGTGGGGGATGGAGGGATGGCTCACTGGTTAAGAGCACCTGTTGCTCTTACCAAGAACTGGAGTATCCCAGCATCTCACATCAGATGGCTCATGACTGTCTATGTAACTCTGGCTCCAGGGGATCTGGTGCCCTCTTCTGGCCTCTTGTGTTTGCACATGCAAACACACACACACACACACACACACACACACACACACACACACACAAATAAGTAAGAGGTTTGTTTGTTTGTTTTAAAGACACTTAACTTCTGGAATGAGAGTGATAGCAATAAGAAGGAGTGAAGAACAGTATTGGGAAAGCCATTGTCCTTTTGTTTAGTTTTCCCTAGGACCAAACTTGAGACACGTTGAGCACCGGAAGATAGGGCTGATTTCTTGGCTAGATTCCATTCTGCACTCAGACATTCATCAACTGTCCTCATTATGTTCTTTCAGTCAGTTGCCATCACTGCAGGATGGCAGAATCCCCAGGACAGTTTGGACAAGTCACGCAAAGTGCACACAAGGATTACTCAGATTCCTGTGGACAGAGTCATTTTCCCACCCTAATGCTGACCTACAACTTTTAATTCCTCAGGACATTAACACTTCTAAATGCTTCTATGAGATGCTCTGCTGGCCTCCTGTGAGGGTAGGCAATGCAGTGAAAAGGAATGTCAGGAAACTGAGCTGAGTTGTAATTATTTGCTCCCTTTTTGGGAACTCTTTTCAAGTCCTTGGCTTTGCAACAAATTTATTCTTTCTGCTGGTGGTGACTCCTCCTTCTCCAATCCTCTTTGAGACCAGTTCTGTCAGAAAAAAAAAAATAAAAGGGAAAATTTGAAACAAATGAACAAACACTGGAGTGCATAAAAGGGTCACAGAGCACCTATAAAGCCCTTCTAATCACCCTAAGTCCAGTATTAAAGCTTTGGTATAGAGCTTTGTTCAGGACTGATGTGTTATTTAAGTAAAATTAATAACTATGGAAAAAACATCACATAGAAATATACACATTACCTACACATTGTAATACACCATAATACATATACCACAACACACTGTAACACAGACATGACATATAGACCACATCAAAAACCCCCTCCATATGCCGTGCATCAAAGAACTGTCTTGGTGATAAAGAGTGATTATATCTCCCTGACAAGCTACAAAGAAATCTAGAAAGTCTTTATCTTGTCAGAAAATAGGAACAACACAAGACCTTCTCTCCAGCTAAAATAATTTTTATGCCGGTTGACATAAAGCTTACCCTCTTGAAACAATGAGTTGGGAGCATTTTCATGTTTCAGCCACTCAAAACATTTCAGGTGCCACCTTGTGAAGGAATTTATGGAAAACATCTGTCAACTTAATTACCCGGGAAATTCTGAAGATTCTCAAGGAATAAGAGATGAGACGTAAGGCTACCAATGACTCCAATATTCTGACTGTTTTATTAGTGAATGAATTTCCTAAGAACTGAAACTATGCCTGGTTTGTTCCCAGCCTTTTATCACAACTAAGGCTCCTCTAAATGCTGACTCAATGAGAATGGACTCACATCACAGAGCCACAGTAATTTAAAGACACTTTTGCTGATAACAGGGATTAAACTGAGGAACAGCACCAGGCCAGGAGATAGGACCATTGAAAGAGTCAACAAACACTTATACATTTGTTATGCAGCAATTTCCTTCAAGACAGAAATACTCCATCCTGAAGAGCAGCTCATTAGTCTCATTAATGCTCTAACTGGAGATGAGACATTCTACCCTGCAGGGAAGCTCCCGAAAACTCAGGAAGTAAATAACACAAAAGGTTTCAGGAAGTCTCTGAAACTAAGCAGATTCAATAGGCTTTTCTTTCCTCACGCTTAGATAAGAATTAGAGCTCCCAGAGACACTGTCAGTGGGGCTAAGCTGTCTAACGGAGGCAGAGACAGTACTTGAACTGCCTGGAAGGGCCAGACCAGCCAACCTTCTCAGAAGCCGAGACCACTCAAATTGCTTGGAAAAGGTTCAGACCAGGTAAGCTATTTGGGAGAGGTGAGGACCATCTGGATTACCTGGAAAAGATACTCTCCTGTTAATGTGCCTGCTAATTGTATGGCCTGCTGCAAGTTTCATCTTTTATGGGCTGTCACCCATGTTGGGGTGGAATTTTGGTGATGCAGCTGTCTTTGCATGGTCTCTGTGGCTGAAGGAAACTCCTTGCCTATGCTCCTGTAAGTAACCCCAGTGAAACTCATTGGTTCCTTCAGTTGGACTTTGGTGGTATCTTTACTTTGTTTCTCATTGCTTCCATATATAGGGCAAGTAGACATTTCTTCACATCTCCTTCAGAAACAGTGTCACACAAAAACATTGGTTCTCTTTTTTGCCTCTCACCTAAGGTTTCTGCTGTCCACCATCTTTCTGTCAAAACGCGAGAGGACTCTGTGACTGGATCTCATCACAAAACCCACTAGTCTTTCAACACTGGAAGAGTTCTTCTGTTTACCTGAAAACCATGCTTTTCAACTTGATGCATCCAAACACCTTCAGCTGCTGTGAAAAGAAGCTTTAGATCTTTATGGTCTGATAATGATGGGGTAGTGGAATTGTGGCAGCTGTGACGCAACACCTGCTGGGAACATGATGATGCCCCAGGAGATCCTGGGCAGAATTAAAACATTGTTCTTAAAAGCAGATAAAATGTTATAATGTCACTTGTGCTGAAATTTAATTGGACCCTAACTATAATTAAGATATTAGTAATAAGATATAGTTAGCAAGAGTCCACATCTTCTAAGAGTAAGTTTTTTCTCTCTCTGCAATTTTCTGAAGCTATTTGAGTAGCAATTAAAGAAGTAAGCTTCAGGGGGGCTGCTGCTTATGGAGGGGGAAGGAATATAAATACAGAAAAAGGACGGAGATGAGTAAGGATGTCTGAAGAATTCACGAAGAATCACACTATTAACTATTTGCCTAGAAACTTTATAAGACACGTAATCCCATGCATAAATATACATATATAGTCTTACTGAACTCTTCTCATCTGGGATGATGGTATCCTTTCCCAACAACCAACGGCCATTTAACCAAACCCCAATACTAGAACACGAGAAAGGCCTCTTTTGAATTTTCATCCAGGACTGTCCAATGTCAAAAATATACAGGTTATTTTATTATTCTTAGTTATCCTGTAAAGGTGGATTATAAGTCCCTACTTCTGAAGACACAATGCACTTCAGAAACAGGGCTCGGAGACCGATGACTTGAAAATGACCTCACTGCCCCCTCCCTGAGGACTGGCTTTTTCATGGTACCAGAAGGCGCTATGCAAGCTTCTGAAAGAGAGAGATAACCCACAGTTCCAACTATGACACTTATCTCCCACACCAATGACTAACATGCCATGACAACCCTGAGAGTAGTGACAGCAGCATACATACCTTGGTGGTAACCAACATCTCTCTAGCTGGACATAAGTTCTGCTCAACAGGAGGAAAACCATCCCTGGTACTGGCAACCTAGCTAACTACTGAGTTCTAGCAAAGTAATGGTTATCGGAGGAGAAGCTAAAACCACCAATTTACTAAACTAGCATAGTATTTAGCCACATTCTATAAATATTTGTCCTTACACCTACAGAAGAATATAATCTTCAGCCCCCATAAAGGGGACTTCTCTTTACAATGGATAGCGACAACTACAGAGAACTACAACCAATCAACATACAGAGTTGTGGACCCTGGTGCCAGCCGACACATCTACGAACACCACCACACCTAATGCTTAAGGCACAGTGCAGAAGAGGGAGTGGAAAGATTGTAAGAGCCAGAGGATCAGGAAGGTTGCTGCGAGAGCGTGTCCCCTACTAGCATCAGAAGCTACATGTCACCAACATGACTGCCTAAATGTGAGGTGAATAAGGCTGACACCAACGGGCGTGCCAGACTTGACTGGGAAAAGCTCACAAGGCCTCAGTCCTACACAAAGACACAAAGAACTGTAAGCAACCGGGGAAACCTGGAGGGAGAGATGGTTTTCCCCAAAGTAGAGAACCCATTTGGTTGTCCAATATTAAATGGCCAGTCCCCAAAGCACACAAGTAACATCACACAGGTTACATATGGAAATATATATAAAATATATTTGCACACAATAACAATTAGTGATAAAAGAGTCTATTATTTGAAGGAAAGCAGGGAGGAGTAGGAAATTTGGGAAGGAGGAAAGGGAGGAGAGAAAATTGTATTTGTGTTATAATCTCAAAAATAAAATAAGAAACAGAAATAAGCTTTCAGTTTCTTCAGGAAGTGAGGTAAAGGTGCTGAAAGGAGAAGGAAGTCTGCAGTGTTAGACCATTTTTACTTCTTTAGATCACCTTACTTCTATAGGAACAAAGTGCCTGAGGGCAATATTTCCCAGCCTTCCCGTCAAAGTCTAAAATGTTGTCAGGGCTATAGAAAAGCGACTTCAGTTTCTGAAGTATCACTATTATTTAATTTTATTAAATATCAACTATTCTTGAGTTTCTTTTTGCTGTGGGCTCCATGGCAAATCCATTAGTAGTTTATTAGCCTTGACTGTAAGGGCTGAGATGCTTATAATTAAGGAAAATTAGTTTGTGGAGGTTAAGTCAATGCTGGGAATGATCCTTGCCCAGCCTAACAAGAGATTAATAAATGCCATAGCACAGTTAGCAAATGCTGGCAATCAGATGCAACGAGAGCATTAATGACTTTCAATTCTTCAGCCACCAAAGATCGCACGTTAGTCAGGGATGGGATGAGCAGAGAGAGAATGTAGGAGTTAAAGCATAATCTTGTCAGGAATCCATTAAAATGATCAGAGTCGGGGTAGGAAAGTGAAATAATATTGAACACAGAGCTCTAGGGAAACTGAGAATGTGCTGTAAGACTCTTGCTAAATATTAAAGAAGTATGTTTGTTCCTTATAACTTTTATGAACCTGGAGTCTTTGTTGCTATAATAGAAGTGATTGTTGAACTTGAATGCATAATGATGTGTATAAAAAGGGACACTTTCTGTTATTGATAAGCTCTTAACTTCAAGGATTGGCTACTTTCTTGCTCTTGTATCTTTGTTGCCAATGGCCATAGTAGGTATGCCAAATAGCCATGAGATATGGGTAAAGGTTGTTGCCAATGGCCATAGTAGGTATGCCAAATAGCCATGAGATATGGGTAAAGGGGAGCTCATTCATGTTAGCCAATGGTCGGTGAGCCATCAGGTCCCCCCACATTCAAACAAAGGTCTTAATATAAAGCTAATATAATGTAATGACATTTTTCTTGATTCAGTTTCTTTTCTTTGTATGTATCTTGTTATACTCCCACCTTCATGACTTTTGTGACTTCTCCAGCTATGTTTCAATGACAAGAGTCCTCTTTGCCCTGCAGGAGTGTAGGGCGAGTAGCTTGTTTATTCAAAAGGGTCTGATGGACACTCTCAAACAACCTAGGTGTTTTCCAAGACTATAAGTTGCTCTCCACAACTAACTAATGCCAAGTCCCCATTGCTGAAGACAACACTTATACAACTCATTGAACACAGAATAGTAGATAAGGTGTCTACATGGAGATGTCACTCCTGTGCTCTAGGGTCTTTGATACATAAGGAAATCTCTGCATTCTACTAAAAGAGAAACACAAACACTAACCCAGCCAAAATGCTTTGAACTACAATAAAACTCCACGGGATAAAAATTCATACCTGAAGTTACTTGGGTGGTCAACAACCTGACACTCGTCACCCCTGGCACTTAGGGTAAAACTAAACATTTCTGTTCTTAAAAAGAAGTAGCAATAAATTGACTCCTTATGATATTCTCCTATACTTACAGATCAGTGTCTTGCTCTGTCATCATCAGAGAAGTTTTTTCCTGCAGCAGAAGGGGAAAAAAATACAGAGACCCATAGCCAGACATAGTGCAGAGAGTGAGAGACCTTGTAACACTCAGCCCTAAACAGGATGTCTCCATCAAATCCCTCCCCTCAGGACTCTGGAAACCCTGTGGAAGAGGAGGCTGAGAGAGCATAAGAACCAGCTATGATGGAGTACACACACACACACCACAGCCTTCTAAATCAACATGATCTACACACGTATGAAGGCACAGAGGTGGAGCCAATATACCCAGGTTCCTCACCAAAGAGGGACCTACATATGAAAGGAGAAGTGGACACATGATCCCCTTCCCTAATGCCGAAGCCATCTCCAATTGATAACCACTTGGAAATGAAAATTTAATTTCCTTTAAGGAAGTTTCACTGGGGAAACAAAATCCTCTTAAGGGAAGGCTGCATGCCCAGCAGTAGATGGTAAGCAGAAAACAAACTCAACGGCATGTTTGGAGCTTCCTTGATTCATAATGTTATGTTAGAGATTTTCTTTTTTATATTTTAGCTTATTACTTCTTATTTTTATTTCATGTGAAAGTCTACTTGAGCTGTGGAATTGACCACACTAAGTGTAGAAGTAGTCCATAAAGAAAAGCAGAGATCTCCTAGGAGAAAGAAAGGCTGCTAAAGACCCAGTGGTGATAGAGTGGGTACTAGTTCAGAATCCCTCATAGTTGGTTAAAGTAGGAGCGGAGAGACAGGAAAATAAGAGATTCAAGAGTCAGAGGGAAAGAGAGAAAGAGAGAGAGAGAGAGAGAGAGAGAGAGAGAGAGAGAGAGAGAGAGAGAGAGAGAGAGAGAGAGAGTCTAGAGGCTAAAAGAACAGAACAGTGTAGAAAAGTGAAGTGAGGACAACCTCAAGTTAGAGATCATGAGGAAGTGTGGGCACCTTTGCCTCAGCTTTGATGCATAAATGCAAAACACACTGTAAGGGACATAATAAATAGCTTATTCTTGAGTAACATATGAGTGACCAAGGCCTGGGAATAGGGATTCAATTGCCCAGAATAACGTGTTTCATTGTGGAGGCAGCTTCATGAAGTTTATAGTGGCAGAAGAGTATAAGCTCGTACATCAAGGCATTTCCCCAGTGTAATAGTGTAACAGGCACATTAGACATGTTAAAACAGCAATAAAAGCAGAGAAATTGCTCCCATAGGTCTCTGACACAATCTGATGACTTTCTTAGCTTTTTCATTGGCAGAATCTAGTAGTTTGCTAATACATTCTAATTTATTTTGCTCAATCATTGAGAGGGTATTAGGTCAGACACAGGTGGGCAATGAATGCTTATTAAAGGAACCAAACATAGTTCAAGATAATTTGGCTCTGTCTCAAGCATCCCAACTTGGCACAATTAAGAAGTTTTAACCAGTCAGCTTTTAAAAAATCTTTGATATAGCTATGGCCTTTCCCTCCTGGCAACCTCAGTTTATCCTTGCATTACCAAGGAAGGCATGGTTCAGTCTCCTTATGGGGGTTATTCTCAAGTGAAGGATGAAGGAAGATCATTCCTGATCCACTCTGGGATGATATTTAAAAGCTTTGCTGTCTACTCCATTGGTTTCTGCCTCCTCTCTCACTTTTCTCTTGTCAGAATATGTCCAGGGGACGAAGCTATCAATTGTTTTGAAGCCCTTCATGGTGATAGGTCTCTGTTCTCTGTATTGGAAATCAAATGAGATCGTGGAGGAGCAAGAAGATGCAGATCATTCATAGGCGTCAGCAGAAGGAAGGGGAAAGGTTCATGGGACCCGGAAGGTAATGGTAAGGAAGGAAGATTTACTATGCAGTGTGAAATAAAACAACAATAAAATTCTGGCTCACAAACGATGCTAACACATTGGTCCCTGCATATACCTAAGCCACTCTCATGTATCCTCAACTCAGGAGGCCCAGAGCAAGGCAGTGTGCATTTTTGGGTGATATTAAGAGCACAACTCACAATTTCCCCCTTGTTATACTATCATGGCATTACCAACCACAGTATCAGAGACGTTTTGCTCTGTGCTTGGGAGAACTTGCCAGTTTTTAGGAAATCCAGACTTTGACCCAAAGCTATGGAAGGGAGAACTTCAGCCCAAGCAAGAGGTGTTTCCAGGTCAAACAAGAGGCGTTTCCGGGTCAAACACTAGGTAACAGAGCAAAGCATACAGGGAAGGAGACTGTGAAGCAGAAAACAAGAGCTGCCAAGAGTCGGCCTAAGACCAACCAGGTTTGAATATTCATTATTTATTTAATTTCATGTATGTATGTATGTATGTATGTATGTATGTATGTATGAATGATCATTCTGGGGATGGACCTAGCATCTCTGTCTGTGTGTTTATCATTGAATCCATTTTCATCTTCAGATCTTGAACTGATTTTTTGATTTCTTTCATCTGATTGTTTGTGTATTCCTGAGTTTCTTCCATTGCCTCTTTATAAGTCTTCAGAGCTTGAATCATTTTATTTATTTCTTTCATTTGGTTGTTTGCATTTTCCTGAAAATTTTCCAGTTCCACTCTATGTGCTTCTTTTATGTCTCTCACCGGTTTGGCTGCATCTTCCTGCATTTGGTTACGAATTTTATTTGTTTCCTCCATTATCATCCTTATTACTAAGGATTTGAGGTCATTTTCTTGTATTTCCATTGTGTTTGAGTTCTCTGGGTTGTTTTCTTTGGGATAGCTGGAAACTGGAGACGTCATGTTGTTTTGGGTTTTTTTTTGTGTGTATGCTTTTACACTGTCCTTTAGACATCTTGCCGTCTTTGTTTTTGTTGGGTAGCTTCCAGAGTTGGATGGAGGGAGTCTGTTGATAGATTCACTTGTTTTCTCATGATTTACGTAGGCTATAAGCTCTGCTGCTTCGCTGGTGTGGATGGCAGGGGGTTAGCCCTGTCGTTTTGGACTCTCACAGCCAGTGATCCTCAGCTCCCCTGTGCTGTGGGTCCTGCAATCATTCTGGGTCTCTGAATAAGTGTTGGGTCAGGCCAAGGTATCCACAGCCTTCTGGGTCCCCTGCCAAGTCCAGCCAGGGACACTGGGCCTGAACCATGGGCCGAGCTCAGCTAGATTCTCAGGGCCTGAACCGTCTGCCGAGCTCAGCTAGGGATTCTGCGCCCAAAATGTACACAGGGTCCAGCCAGAAATTTTGGGCTGGGATTGCGCATCAAGCTCAGCTAGGAGCTTTTGGCCCAAAGTGCATGGTGTGGTCAGTTTTTGACTCAGGGCCCGAACCGTCTGCCAAGCTCAGCCAGGAATTCTGGATTCAAACTGTGCACTATGTCCAACCAGCATCTTAGAGCAGGGACTATGCCAAAAGCTCAGCTAGAGTCTCTGGGCCCAATATGTCTGCCAAGCACAGTTAGGGACACCGAGCTCCACCCGAGTCTCCGGGATGGAATTGTGCACGGAGCTCAGCCTGGAACTCTGGACTCACACTGAGAGCTGAGCCTAAACTGTGTGGATAGTCCAGCCAGAGTCTTAGGGCCGCCAACCCTGTGAGTACAGCTCAGCTAGAGTCTCTGGGCCCAATCTGCCCGGAAGTCCAGCTAGGGCCTCTGGGCTGAATCTGAGTGCTGACCTCAGCCTGCATCAGCACCCCAGAACTGCCCGCTGAGCTGAGCTAGTGTTTTGGGCAGAACTGCTCGCTGAGCTGAGCTAGCACCTCCAGTGGAACTGAGCGCTCCGCCCAGCCTGCATCACAGCAGGAGAACTGCGGCTGCGCTGAGCTAGTACCTCTGGTGGAACTGAGCGCTCTGCCCAGCCTGTGTCACAGCAGGGGAGCTGTGGCTGCACTGAGCTAGTGCCTCAGGCAGAATTGCTTGCTGAGCTGAGCCAACATCTCCACAGCACTGCACACTGAGCTGAACCCGGGACTCTGGGGCTGAACTGTCCGCCGAGTCCAGTTTGGGTCTCAAGGCACCACGCGACCCAAATCCTGTCCAGAGTCCCCTCTCCCACAGCAACTCCCACCGGCCACCACACCAATCACCTCCACTGGAAGGCTCTGAGGTGCAAACCTCAGCCATTGCCGCCGCTGCTGCTGCTGCCTCTGCCACTGCTGCTCTGATCCGAGAAAATCTGTGCTCCTCCTGTGTGCAAGGGCACACAGGTCCTTCGCACCCTGGTCCCTCCAAACTGTGGAGCACTCGTATTGCCATAGTGTGGGGACCTTGGTGTTCCTGGCTCAGAAATCTGTGCAATTCCCTGAATTGTTTACTGGAGCTTCCAAACACGGTCCACACTGCTCACCGCCATCTTGCATCCCAGACCTAGCATCTCAAATATGCTAGATAAATACTCTATGACTCAGACCTAGTCATGACCAGTTTTGTAATTTTTCTCAGTGATGACCCACATTCGAAACAGTGGGAACAATGATTTCCTGAACTCGTGTTTGAACCTTAATCAGAGAAACTGAGCTTGTGACAGTCCTGCTTTGTGGAGGATCACACTAAGACTTCAAGCTTTTCTAGGAAGCCATTCTCATCTTTTCTTTGGTAACTGTGGAAGACCTAACTCCCATCCAGCCACTTACCTTCAACTTTCTTTGAAAATGGAAGCTCAGGGCTTTGGGTGAAGCTCAGTTGTAGGGCGCCAAGGCCCTGGCAGGGTTCTATGTCAGCCCTGAAAAAAATGCATAAAAATGAGATAATAAAAGAAAAGGTCAGCAATCAGGCAATCTTGCATTTCTTACTAACACTGTATCCACATGATAGTAAACATGTCAGCAAAGGATGTGGACAGTTTCCTCTTTCAGTCTATGACATCTCTCATGAAACCAGTCCCAGATATATTCACTCACCAAAGTGAGTGACACTGGAAATCGGTATTGTTAGTTCCAAAGGATAGTTGATTGAATTACAAGTGGTTTTCAGCATTCTATTCCTCCATGTTTACTTTTAAAGCAGAGGATCTGTTTTCCCAAATAAAAGTGTTCTTATCATGACAATATATCATCTATCTATCTATCTATCTATCTATCTCCTATTATCTATCAATCATCCATCTATCATTTATCTATATCTGCTTGTCTGTCTATCATCTATCATCTATCTATCCATTTTGATCAGTTTGTACTAGGAACTGTGCTCCTGCATTTCCCTTTTCAATACAGACACATAATATTCATCTTAAGCAGTTAAAAGGTATTTTATTCTACAGCCACATATGAGTGGCCTGGGCCCAAGAACACAGGTTCTGGTTACTCCAGATACCATATTCCAACATAGCAGCAGTTTAATAGTAACACAACACATGAAAGGTATAAATCATATCAAGTTTCCAATACATTGGTTGGAGTTTTGGGTTGGCAGTTACAACAAAGTGGGGAAGTCTCTGCTATAAACCTCAAATAGTATTTATGACACTCAGCCTTTGGGATGGTGGAGACTAATGACCTATTTGCACATTCCAAGGGGATTTATCTAACAGTTGCAAGTATGGATGTTAAGCCAAATTTAATTTCTGAGATGTTTTAGTTTAAAAAATCCTAGAGGGAAAACACAAAGATTTCCTATATAGCTCCTGTTTCCCCACATGTACAGTTTCCAAAGCTATCAAAAGCCCCATTGGATTGTTGAGCTTGTTACAGATCTACATTAAGGGTGAGCTCTGCCCTGTCCCCAGCTCACAGCTCTGCTTTCCTCCATGGAGGATTGTTGCCACCTGGGATAGTCAGGTAAGACTCCTATGCCTCAATCCTCTGTCTGCTGGGTCCCCATGGGCAAGCCCAGCAGTAGTTAGCTCTGCCTTGTCCTCTGTGTGCTCCATAACCCAGCCTACAGCTCTAATTGCACTCATAGAAGCCTGCTGCCATCAGGGACTACCAGGTGAAACCTCTCCCCCTTAATCTCATGCCCACTGGTACCCCTAAGGCACTCCCAAGAGAAATAAACTGCACCTGCTCCCAGATCAACTTCTTCTGGCCCACAACTCTGTCTGCATTATTGTAGGCCTGCCAACACCAGGGACTACCAGATGGTTAAAGGCCAGCATAAGAACACAATCAACAAGAGCCACAGCAATATGGCACCCCAAAATCCATCTATCTTACTACAACAAGCCCTGGATAGCATAGTGCAGCTGCATCACAAGGAAATAACCTTAAATATAATCTTATAAAGTAGATAGAGGCCTTTAAAGAGGGAGGGAATAACATCCCTTAAAGAAATACAGGAAAGGATAATCAAACCAGTGAAGGAAATGAATAAGATTGTTCAAGACCTGAAAATGGAAATAGAAGCAATAAAGAAAACTCAAACCGAGGGAATTCTGGAATTGGAAAACCTAGGTATGAGTGCACAAACTACAGACACAAGCATCACCAATAGAATACAAGAGATGCAAGACGCACTCTCAAGGGTAGACGATATTATAGAAGAAATTGATACATTGGTCAAGGAAAATGTTAAATGTAAGAAGTTTCTACCACACAACATGCAGGAAATTTGGGACACTATAAAAAGGCCAAACCTAAGAATAATAAGAATAGAAGAAAGGGAAGACTCAGCTCGAAAGCCCAGAAAATATTTTCAACAAAACCATAAAAGAAAATTTCCCCAAATAGATTGGACCAAAGAAGAAAATCCCCCCACAACATCATAATCAAAACCCTAAATGTACAGAAGAAAGAAAGAATACTAAAAGCAGCAAGGAAAGAAGTCCAAGTAACACATAAAGGAAGACCTGTCAGAATTACACCTGACTTCTCAACAGTGACTTTAAAGAGTCTGAGCAACTGTCTTGCAGTTTCTAAGAGACCACAGATGCCAGACCAGACTACTATACCTTGGACTACTATACTATGCCTTGGAGAGATCAGCAATACAAGTCACATACATAAACACAATAAAGCAACATACAGCAAGCCAATAGCCAACATCAAATGAAATGGAGAGAGACTTAAAACAATTCCACTAAAATCAGGTACGAGAGAAGGCTGCCCACTCTCTCCATATCTCTTCAATATAATACTCGAAGTTCTAGCTGGTGCAATAAAACAGCTAAAGGAGATCAAGAGGATACAGATTGGAAAGGAAGCAGTCGAAGTATCACTATTCACAAATGATATGATAGTGTACACAAGTGACCCCCAAAATTCTACCAGAGAACTCCTACAACTTATAAACACCTTCAGCAAAGTGGCTGGATACAAAATTAACTTAAAAAAAAGTCAGTAGCCCTCCTTTATACAAATGCAAAATAGGCTGAAGAAGAAAGTAGGGAAACAACACTCTTCACAACAGCCACAAATAATATAAAATAGCTTGGTGTAAGTCTAACCAAGCAAGTGAAAGACTTGTATAACAAGAACTTCAAGTCTCTGAAGAAAGAAATTGAAGAAATTGAAGAAAGAGATTGAAGAAGATGAAAAGATCTCCCATGCTTATGGATTGGGAGGATTAAAATAGTAAAAATGGCCATAATATCAGAAGCAATCTATACATTCAATGCATCTGCCATCAAAATTCCAACACAATTCTTTACAGACCTTGAAGGAACAATTCTCAACTTCATATGGAAAAACAAACAAACAAAAACCTCAGGCTATCTAAAGCAATGCTGTACAATAAAATTGCTTCTGATGGTTTCACCATCCCTGATCTCAAGCTGTATTATAGAGCAATAGTAATAAAGACTGCATGGTATTGGCATAAAAACAGAGAGGTTGATTAATGAAATCAAATTGAAGATCCGGCAGTAAACCTACAGACCTATAGACACTTGATTTTTAACAATGAAGACAAAACTATACAATGGAAAAAAGAATGCATCTTAAACAAATGGTGTTACACTAACTTGATGTCTGCATGTAGAAGAATACGAATAGATCCATACCTATCACCCTGCACAAAACTCAAATCCAAGTGGATCAAAGACCTGAACTTATAGGTGGGTATTAGGCTCAAAGTATAGGAAGAACCATGCTACAGTCCACAGACCAAAAAAGCTAAGTAACAAGTAGGGCCCAGGGAGGATGCTTGATTCACGCTGAGAATGAGAAATAAAATAGACATCTGGGGCTGATGGAGGGAGGGAAGTGGATTAGAGAGGGAGTGGGCAAGGGAAATGAAGAACAGAGTGTGGGAGGATTGAAAGAACTGGAATCAGTGTGTGTGTGGGCATCTCTGGGACAAGCTAGAAGTCAAGGGCAATGGAGACTCCTGGGAATCTGTGAGGGTGACCTTAGCTAAGACTCCTAGCAACAAGGGACATGGAACATGAGATGGTCACCTCCTGTAATCATGCAGGACTTCCAATGGAGGGGTGGGGATACTGAGATGGAGGGTACCAGCAACAAAACTTCCCACTTACTACTTTCCTTCAGGGATGAAGATGGAATGGCCAACCAGTGACTGACCCAACTTGAGTCCCATGCTGAGAGTGAGAGAGAGAGAGAGAGAGAGAGAGAGAGAGAGAGAGAGAGAGAGAGAGAGAGAGAGAGAGAGAGCCCACCCCTGACATTTATTCTGCTCCACCGGCAGCCAGAAGCCTAACATTACTGTTATCTTAGTGGCTTCACCCAGCAGCTGATAAGAACACAAACACATGTATTTATCCACAGCCAAACATTAGGCAGAACTCGGGGAACCTTGTGGAAGAGGGAGAGGAAGGATTGAAAGAGCCAGAGAGGTCAAGGACATTGCAAGAAAACATACCGAATCAATTAACCTGGGACCACAGGGGCTTATAGAGACTGCAACACCAATGAGAGCAGGCATGGGATGGACCTAGGTCCCGTACGTGTATGTAACTGATGCGTAGCTTGCTCCTCAGGTGGACCTCTAATAGCAAGAGCAGGGCCTGTCTCTGACTCTGCTACCTGTCTTTGGATCCCCTTCCCCCAACTGGATGGCCTAGTCTCACCTCAGTAGAAGAAGATGTGTCCAGTCCTACTACACCTTAACATGCCAAGGTAGGTTGATATTCATGGGAGTTCTCTCCTTCTCTGAGGAGAAAGGGAGGAGGGCAGAGGGGAGGGAAGGTGAGAGGAAGGGACGGGAGGTGAGGAGGGAGCAGAAGTTCTGATTGGAATGTAAAGTAAATAATAAATAAATATACAAATAAAAAACCCTACATTGATGCATTCTTATGATCTGTGAGGGTTAGGGTTCATAAGGACTCACTATCTACTAAGATTCTTTCTATATTGTATGTTCCATGGGTTTAGATACATTTGCAATGGCATGTGTCACACAGGCTAGCTGCCTGAAACATCTGTGCACTCACTCTCCCTTCCTCCCTTCCCCACTGGCGTCTGGATCCGCCAGACAATCAACTAGGACCCTCGGACCCCTAGGGAGAGAATGGGGGACAAGAGACGCGAAGAACAGACAGCAAGTCAAAGAGTCTGATCAAGCTGACAAAATTTTATTTTCTCACAGGCAAATATGTACCACTGAGGCAGGAGACTGAGTGGGGTGATCCAGGTGGATGGTTTTCGCAAGTTATCAGCAAGTGAGGAAGTTTGACAGGGTGAGGGTCCCTGTAGGTTCTGGGGTTCTGGGTGGAATTGTTAGGCATCTGGAACCACAAGATGTTATCTATAGACTTTGTTCCGCTCATCCTCTGAAGGCCTCTGTAATTCCGGGAATTGGTGGAATCTTACTGAGAACAGCTGGAGAGTGCCTTGAGGGAGGGGAAGAAGTCACAAGGCAGCCTTCTGGAATGGAGCCTGAGGCAAGGAGGGAAAGAGGTCACAAGGCAGCCTACCCCAGGTCCACTCAAAGTATTATGCCAAGGTCCGAGATGCTTGCTGACTATGGTCTTGGCTCCCCACATTTCTCTCCTCCTTATAGAATAAAAAGGCAAGTTAGTCCTTACAGAGAAGGTGGGCATTAACCAGAGGGGGGAGGTAGGGACGCCTTTAATCCTAGTACTTGGGAGGCCGAGGCAGGCGGATCACTGTGAGTTCAAGGCCAGCCTGGTCTACAAAGTGAGTCCAGGATAGCCAAGATGACACAGAGAAACCCTGTCTTGAAAAACAAAACATAACAAAACAAACAAACAAACAAAAAATATAAGGCATCCTTTTTGAGGGGAGAGGCACAAGAGGATCCCATAAAGCTCCAAAGGGGACTCCTTTAGATAAAATGGGAGCCCGAAAATCAATGCCAACCTCTGTGCAATCGAGTTTGCCTCTCAAGGGGCTCGAAAGTGGACAGACATGGTTCCCCCTTTGAGGTACTTTGTCTCACACCCCTTGCAGGTGCCCTCATCCATAGATGGGCATTTTTCAAGTCAACGCCTTCTTGCCTATAAGGGAGATTAGTTGGAAACATACAGGGGAAGCCAGTAGACCTTTAGTCCTTAGGCTGTTAGCTGTAGTTAGAAAAGGGGGTGTCGGGATTCCTCCTCCTCATCCTCGGCAATGAGTATGGTAATGGACCTGAATAGGTTTGGCTGCCAGGGTGTCTACCTGTTGTTTAATGAAGAAGATCAAACGGTTGAAGGCCCAGGGGCCAAAGGAGACTAGGAGCAGGAGTCCAACTAACAGCCCAAGCAAGGAAGGCCAGAGAGTAGACAGCCAAGGGGAGGTTGCGAACCAGTTTTTGTACCATCCTTCACTTTCTTCTCTTTCATGTTGTCTTTTTTCTAGGTCTTCTCTAACCCTCCGCATGCTGTCCTTAACTAGGCCAGTCTTGTCTGCATAAAAGCAGCACTCTTTCTTGAGAGGTGCACAGGCCCCCTTGTTGAAGGAAAAGCAAGCCCAGTCCCCTGCAGTTTTGGAGTGCAACCTCGGCCAAGGAGGAGAGGGATTCTGCAAGACTTTCCATGCTTTGTTGTAACCCACAGACATCACTATCTCTAGTAGCGCTAAGTTCTGCATAGTGATTATTGGAAAGAACAAGGAAGAGATCCCTGTCCCCGCGCCCACAGCTCCCAGACCCAGGATGACAGCAACCGTAATGGCAGTGATGGGTTCCCTGCGAGCCCAATGGGACCGAGCGACCTCCCGTGTCCCAGGGGAATCCTCTAAGCTCCAGAGATTGAAGAAGTCTTCTGTAGAGTAAGATGTAAGGCAAGAGAGGATCTGGACAAGGATACAGAATCCTTTGTATAAGTCCAGCGTTTGTGTATGGACACAGGGTGTAAGGCTGCTGGAGCAGGCCCACCACATACCTGCAGGGGGAATGACATAGAGAGAAGAGGAAGAGGGGATGGATAAATTGCATAAGTGTCTATATTCCCTGGGTATGGAGGCCTTATGGGTGAGGTAACACAGTCCAGAGGCAGAGACCTGTGTCAGGTTGAGTCCCTCGGGAGTGGCCTGAGTTCAACAACAGGTGGAGGAGTCATTGGTCTCAAGAATACTGTCATTATAGACAGCGATCTCTTCATAAAAAGGGGGGGATTAGAGGGGTAACACAGCCAACACTCCTCTGTAAGCTCTGGGTGAGTGGTGTTAAGGGTTAGAAAGGTCTGATTAACAAGCTTAAGAGCAAGATCTCAGAGGCGGGGGTCGGGGGTGAGGGGGTGGAGTGGGAGTGGCTAATGGGGCCCTGAGTGATGGGGTGACATGCATTAAAGGTGGCGGCTGGGCCCAAGAGGGAATCGGCTGATTTCCTAGGGCTAAATTGGGGCCCATAGCTATAGGGGAGTCTTAGGAAGGGACTTCCTTGAGTAATTTGATAATGAAGGTAAGTCCTGAGTCATATCCACTTTGCTAGGTGCGAATGCCCCAGTCATGCCCTCAAAGCCAATTAGGTGCCTTTTTACCGGCTTCAGTGAGAGTGATAGTCAGGGGTGACGCCAGCCCTTAGAACTACTATCCATTTCACACTGAGGGCCATCAGAACTACTATCTGCTTCACACTGAGGGCCATCAGAACTACTATCCGCTTCACACTGAGGGCCATCAGAATTCTGAGGGTAAGAGGGATGAGAGTAGTTAGCTTTGAGGGTGATGTAATCCCCGGAAGAAGAGGGATTCCAATAGGTGTCACCCATAGTTTCACACCCGCATGCTCTACAATAGTAATCAGATTTACCTCCACATGTATGTAGAAGGCTTCTGTCTCTATGATAACCTGGACAGACATAGAGGGGAAGCACAAGGAGGCGGAGCCTACGATTTAAGTTGGCGCAGGCTGCCTTCCAGGAGGTTCCATCTGGATCTTGGAATTCAGGGTTTCTATAAGAGTTGGGTGTGGCCCTCTGATCAAAGTAAGCTTGGAATTCCCAATTAACCCCCGCACCAAGAGCTAGTGGGGGTTAATGCCTCTGGCCACCATGGTTGGGGAGGGACGCAGGAGGAAGACCAGACAGGGTCACCCCTTTCTCAATAGACAACCCAAGTGTAATTCCAAGGGAAATGGACATTGGTAGGGAGTCTATTAACTGTCAGGGCGGACACCAGACAGGGGAGGAGACGGCTCAACAGGACAAGGAGAGAGGCCAGGGAAATCCAGAGGGCGATCATCATTGGACTTCGTCTCCAGCCGGGGTGGAATTTTCGGATGAGCTGGTGCTGAAGGGGAAAGAGAGACAGAGGTCTCAGCAGGAGAATTTTGCTCCATACTGGACAAAGGGGAGTTAGACATTGCAGGTGGACTGACTTGTTTGAGCAACCGTTCGGGCAGCCACCGAGGGGCCATCATTTTTTTGGTCATAAGCACAAGCGGAGCCCCTGCCCCATATAAGGACTGGGTCAGGGCCGTTCCGCTGCTTAGTGAGAGGGTCTCTCCACAGGGCCAAAGCATGTCCACTTTTGGTACCTGAGTGCCACAGTCTATCAGAGGCGGATTGTTCCTTTTCATCCCGAGAAAGAAAGTTTATGACAAAAAGAGCAGGTGAAAGCCAATTGTGTGGAGACATCATAGGATAGAGGGATGGGGAGGAAGCTTCTAACTTATGTAAAGTATTTTTAAGAGTTTGATGAGCACGCTCTACAACGCCCTGTCCCTGAGGATTGTAGGGGATTCCAGTTATGTGTTTGATCTGTAAAGCATTGCAAAATGACTGGAATTTAGCCCCATAACCTGGGCCATTGTCTATCTTAATTATTTTTAGTTTTCCCAGAGGCAACAGGCAACGGAGGACATGAGTAATCACATTCTTAGAGGCTTCTCTGGTCAAGGGGGAAGCATAGATGAAGCCACTATAGGTGTCCACAGTCACATGAACATATTTCAACTTACCAAAGGGAGAAAATGAGTCACGTCCATTTGCCAAATGTCATTTGGGAGGAGCCTGCGAGGGTTGGCTCCTTGGTGGGGAATGGGAAGGAAGGAAACGCAAGCGTGACAGGTTTTAACAATCTCTCAGGCCTGTTCCGGGTGATTTTAAACATGAGGCAAAGAGTATTAGCATTAAGGTGATGCAAGGCATGAACCTCTCGTGCCTCTGTAAGGGGATCCCGGTTAGTGGTCAGGAAGGCCTCTGAACGCTTGGTGGCGTCAGCCAAAGCATTTCCCTTGGCTAAGGGCCCCGGAAGCTCCGAGTGAGCCGGGAGCTGTCCCACAAAAAAGGGAGATCTCTTAGTCGAATATGACTTTGGGTCTGTTCAAACAGAGCAAAAGCGGCTGAGGAGGCCTTAACCAAAGGGACCATCTCAAGAATAGGAATGGAACGTGCTATGTAGGAACTATCAGTATATATATTAAGTGGGACATTGGGAAAATAAAAAAACACTTGTAGGACAGCAAAAAGCTCTACCAATTGAGCAGATGTATAAGGTGTAACAAATTTATGGGGTTACCATCCACAACATATGAGGAGCACCCCGTAGAGGAACCATCTGTAAATACCAGGAGCCCCCCCCCCCCACGATAGGTGTAAGGACAGAACGCCAAGGAAAAACAAATGTATGGAGACGGGCAAATTGAATGAGGGGGTCATCGGGGAAATGATCATCAATAATTCCGGCAAAGGACGCAAAGGCAATCCCCCACTCATGTGAAGACTGAAAGAGCCAGTACACCTGACTAGCCGTGTAAGGGGTAATAATATAGTCAGGATCTTTGACATAGTATTGTCAGGACAGTTTTCGACCCTTGATCACCAGCGTGGAGGTCAGGGAATGACAGGAGGCCAGGACCCTCCCTAGGACCCTCAGATACTTCAGGGGGGGTGGGAATCGGCATCCTCATCCTGGGGGGAAGAGCCAGCCGGCGATTTTCGCGGGACAGTGGCTCTGCTATGAAGCGGAAATGGAAATGAAAGTGCCCTGTGGGGAGTTTTTCATTTTTAGTTGTAATGGATACAGGTTTAGAGGGGCTTGAGGCGGGGAGGGATAGATCTGCAAGTTGTAAGTCCAAGTCTTTAAGGGTTTTTAGGAAGGTTAATTGTTTTTGTCGGTTGCAGACCAACTCAGTCCAAGTCGCCAAATCGGAGGTGGCCAATGAGCGTGCCTGCGCCAAGGGAGGATTTGCGACGAATACGCGACCCAGGGGGGATGTCCCGTATGGGAGAGGTAGATTAAAAGGGGGCAATAGGCAGGTAGCCAAGGATTGAGCCTTTGGGGGGGCGTGGCCAGGACGACTGTGGCCCTTGAGGATGGAGGCCAGTCAGGGTTATGATAACAAGCTGCCTCCTCTTCTAAGTTCACCTGGATCTAAAGGCTCATCATCCTCTAAGTCAACGGGAGATGGGTAAAGGGGTGTTGTTTTAATGGCGGGTTTATCAGTTCTGATGATAGGTTTTTCAGTAAGGGCATTTTGGGGGCCCACGGAGGAGGTAGCTGAGTCCTTATGAGGAGATGATGATCGGGAAGGCCCCGCCTCCGAAGGGGCGCGGGAATAACAGCGCAAGGCCTTTCCTCTTCTATAACATTGTGAACATCAGGCCAATTATGACGGGTAGTGAGGACCTCATTTATTAGATTCCAGTAACTAAAGGCAGAGATTGGGACCTTATCCGGGCCAAATACTCTATAGTAATCTTGTAAACAATCACCAATGCGTCCCCACTTTTTCTCATTTATAGTCCCTTCTTGGGGAAACCATGGGCAGACATCGGTCAAGAACTCAAAAAATGTTATAAGATCTTTTTTCTCTACCTTAGCTCCTCGGGTCTTGAGAGAATCTTTTAGACCTGAAATAAGAAGCTCTTGTTGGGAGATTTCTTGTCCCATAATGAAACCTTACCTTATGAAATACACCGCCTGCTTTTTCGAAGATGCCCGATCCGGGTCCGGGAGACCCTCTGGTTTTGAAGATGACTTCCTTCACGTAAGTGTGGGACGATGGTCTCTCTTGGGGGGGGGGGAGTCGTTTCATGCCCCACATTGGGTGCCACTTGTCTGGACCTGCTGGACCCCTAGGGAGAGAATGGGGGACAAGAGACGCGAAGAACAGACAGCAAGTCAAGGAGTCTGATCAAGCTGACAAAATTTTATTTTCTCACAGGCAAATATGTACCACTGAAGCAGGAGGCTGAGTGGGGTGATCCGGGTGGGTGGTTTTCGCAAGATATCAGGAAGTGAGGAAGTTTGACAGGGTGAGGGTCCCTGTGGTTCTGGGGCTGGGTGGAATTGTTAGGCATCTGGAACCATAAGGCGTTATCTATAGACTTTGTTCCGCTCATCCTCTGAAGGCCTCTGTAATTCCGGGAATTGGTGGAATCTTACTGAGAACAGCTGGAGAGTGCCTTGAGGGAGGGGAAGAAGTCACAAGGCAGCCTTCTGGAATGGAGCCTGAGGCAAGGAGGGAAAGAGGTCACAAGGCAGCCTGCCTCAGGTCCTCTCAAAGTATTACGCCAAGGTCTGAGGGGCTTGCGGGCTATGGTCTTGGCTCCCCACACACTGGCTCTGGGCAAGCATAATTTTTCTTTTTTTCACCATGTCATATAGAGATTTGTACAGTATGTGGCCTTTTCAGATTGACTCCTTCTACTTAGTCTAGTGCATTTAACTTTCCTGCATGACATCCACAGCTTGATAGACAATCTTCTAGTGCTGCGTCATAAATCATTGTTGTGTCGTCATAGTTGGTCTGTTCGTTTACAGAAAGACAGTTGCTTTAAAGCTTTGATTATTAGTAGTGAAGCTGATTTAAATACCCACATGTAGAGATTTAAAGTAGTTTATTTTAAATTATGTGTATGTGTGTATGTATGTATGTGTAGTTTTGTGCACATGAGTGCAAAAACTGGTGGAGAACAAAACTGGGCATTTGATTCACCTGGAGCTGGAGTTACAAGCAGTTGTGAGCCACCCCACATATATTCTGGGAGCCGAACTGCATTCCTCTGCACGAGCAGTGTGCGCTCTCAACCCTCGAGTCATTTCTCTAGCCCCTTGTATAGGTTTTATGTGGAAGTGAGTCTTGAATTCGAAGTGCTGGTTGCTAGATTGAATAGAGTATGTTTACTTTAATAAGGTAATAAATTGCCTTCTAAAGTAGCTAAACCATTTTGCATTCCCATCAACAAGAGGTCTTGCTGGCCAGCGTCTTTGGCATCAGTATTTACTGGTTTCAGTGCTGTGGCGTTGCACTGTTGTATCAGGTGTGTAGTGGATGGAATCGTCCTAATTATCTTACCTGACTCAGGGTCTCACATGGCCCAGGTTGGCTTTGGATTTACCATGTAGGTTAAGATGACTTAAACTCCTGTTTTTCCTGCCTTCAGCTCCTAAGCACTGGGTTAACAACACACACACACACACACACACACACACACAGGTGAGAGTGATATATAGTTTGTTTTCTCCCTCTCTCTCTCTCTCTCTCTTTCTGTTATTGATAGTTTTTTTCACTTTGTATCCAGGTTGGCCTAGGATTCATGGCAACCCTCCAGCCTCAGTTTTACAAGTACTGAGACTATAGGCATATGCTTCCTTGATAAGCTCAAATTATTATAAGTTTTAAATATAGGAATTTTGAAACCTTCAAATCCAAATGATGATATGAAAAATGATTATTTTAATGTGATTATATCCATATATAAATTAAATAAATAAATAGATGAAAGTATATAGTGGTGAATTATCGTATCACACCACATTAAGATACAGTTATTTTGTCAATGAAAAGGGCAAAAGAATGCTTAGGGACGTAGCTCAATGGGTAGAGTGCTTGCCCAGCTCGTGTGAACCCGAGGTTTGATCCCTAGAATCTCAGGCATGGTGCCACTTGCCTATAGTCCCAGCACTCAGAGGGCAGGAGGACTAGTTGGAAGCTCAAGGGTATCCTCCTGTGCTAACCACAGCTTTCCAGACAGCCTGGGAGGCAGGAGATCTGAACTCAAACAAATAAAAAAAAAAAAAAAATGAAAATAAAGGTAAAAGAGAGAAAGAGTACAAAAAACAAACGGCACGGTGAACAAATCCCCTGAAGGCCTTTTTTTCTTCTCTGAGGATATTCATTTTCTTCACATTCTGTTAGTCCTGTACTCTCAGTATCTTCGATATCTTTCCCCCGTCTCTTGCCTCACTCCCCACACTATTTCTCCCTTCTGAGGATTCACTGGGGTCCATATGTTATTGCTAGAAGGAACAACAAAGCAGAAACTGTGATATTTGAGAAACCCCAAACGCAGTCTTTACATTTGATCAGTGTCTTTCTTTATGGAAATTGCCTTAGCCATCTAATCACTTGGGAAAATAAAGACAAGTGGGACTTGGGTCAGAAGTAATTATGGATGAGACCCTGAATATGAGGCCCTTGCTGAACATCTGTCAGTGAGCTGGAAGTGGAAACATGGGCAGACAGGCTGTCTATGCTGTAGCAGTGGGTATCAACCATCTGTTGGCTCCTTACCTGCAGCTAGGCACTGAGATTAATATTTCAGTCACATGATTTTGATTAGTTTCTCGTGACAGTGAGTTGACAGGCTCCTAGTAAAACTACATTTGCCTTGTGATGGTGATATGATGATTATTTTCCCTGTCAGATGAAGAAGCACTCCATTGACCTGGACTTATATAGGTAGGAGGTAGAGGACGTGGGACATTAATTCAGTCTGTCTTTGGAAGCCATGATTGCACTTAGGCTCTATGCTGCACTGCCCGTCATCTGCTTCCTCTGTGGACAAGAATGGGTCATGCTTCCTTTCTCTGCTCCTCCTTAACACATAGTTCAGTGGGTGGCTCCCATATTTATAAGAACCCTTCACATTTTCTTAGTGTACAAGGTCAAGGGCACCACCTCTTCGTCTCATACCTATTCTTCCCAGCACAATAGCCCAGTTACTATTACTGTTATTTTTAATTACTCACGCACTCAGTGCTTAATTAAGTAGGCTGGTGGGCTGGGTGGTAGCATCAGGTGATGGACTGAGCCCTCGCTTCTGCTTTAACCTTCCTCACCCCATGCCCTTTGAACGAGCTGATTCACAGTCTGCTTCCTTATTACCATGAAATCTGGGGGCGGAACAACCTATTTCTATTGCCATTAGCATTTTTATTTTGAAGACCATTGCATGGTAGGTGTGGCACACTCAATGCATCTCTCAGATTCAGTTGGACTCTGTCAAAGGAATTTCCAAGCATAGTCTAAGAGGGAGAGAAGAGGCTAGCTGCAGCAATGCTTCTTCTCCAACCCACATTGCTTTTTGACTTTGGGATGCAGGCTGAGTGCTCTCCTTTCTCTTCGGGAGGCATAGGCAGATGGCGTATCAAGATGACGAATGCTACAGAGGGTCAGTGGCAAGAGAAAAAGGTCATTTTCTTTGAGTGTGGGACCAGCCAAAGCCAAGATGGCCTCCCCCCCCCCAAGTCTAACTTGGCAGCTCTGAGTTAGGAACCATCTCTCCTACCCTTTGGTGAGCTCTTAAGTTTTACCTCCTTCGATTCTACTTTTGAAGGTTTGATGAGTTCTGGTATGTTGTATCAGCCATCTAGTGCTGCGACAGAGTCCCGAGGAAGTAAGCACAGAGGAGAAAAGGTACTTTTGGCTTTAGGCTGCAGAGATTTCTGTTCGTGGTCAACTGGTTCTCCTCTGTCCAGGCTTCAGCAAGATAAGACTAAGAAGGGTATGCTGGGAAAAAGTTGCTTACCTCGTCACACCCCCTAGAAGGGTAGATGCATGCATGCGTGCGTGTGTGTGTGGTGTGTATCTGTTTATGCATGCATGCATCTGTGCACACAGCGCACACACTGGGAGCAGCATATACTTTTCAAAGGGAGGCTCCCAGTGACCTACTTCTATGCAGGATTCACCACTCAATAACTCATTCAGTTATGAACTCAACGATGACTGTATTAGTCTGACAAAAACAATTGAAGGAAGAAAGGAAGGAAGGAAGAGTTTATTTCAGCTCACTCTTTAAGGATATAGTGTATCATGGCAGGGATACACACACACACACACACACACACACAGCGTCAAAGACAGCTCTAGCTGGGATGGGAGGATCCTGGTAAAGTAGATGACATGGAGTCTGCAGTGGGGAAACAGAGGAAGAAAGATTAGTTCTAGCACTTGATTCATCCTCTCACTTTTTTTTTTAATTCATTCAGCCTATAGGATAGCATTGCCCACATTCTTGTCTCCTCAGTTAATCCTTTCTACAAACAATGTAAAAAGGAACAAAAGGGAGAGGAAAGAACATGACTGCTCCTAGGTATGGTGGAGGAGAGAATTATTTTTTTTTTTTAAGATTTTATTTTATTTTTTTGGCATATACATATATATTATTACATGTAAGTAGAAAAATTACATACAGCAAGAAGAACCACGAAACAATCAGGGATCATATGAATGTTACTATCAAGGTGTTGTGGTTAATTGCATTTGACAACCTAGTAGAAAACATCTTTCTTATCTCAGTGAGTCTAAGAGTCATATCTCATCTCTGCCAACTCAAAACCTCTATCTAGACCTAAAAACATCTTCACCCCTAAACAGCTAAGGATTAGTGTAAGACTAAACTATCATTTAGGAGAGAGTTTATTATAGATATGTGGGAAAGCACAGCCAGAGGCAAACACATCTGGGAGCATGCATAGTGGATATGGCCACACCTAGCTGGGCTGGCTGAGGACAGGGGAAGGGGAAGGGGAAGTGAGGAGAGAGAGAACCAGGTGTGGCAGCCAGGAGGTACAAAAGGGCTGGTAACCAAAATGTCTGGATAATATGAGAAAGAACCTCTGGAGGAAAGGGCAGCCCAGTGCCTGCAGTGGAGTGCTCAGGGTGGAGGGCAGGGTATGCCAGCCATACCCTGTAATGGGACTAAGGGATTCTGAGAGAACCTGGAGGCCAGGTGAAGGAGAGATAAACCTGTTTTTTAGGATCCCAAGGGTGGGATCGGAAAGGTCTTGTGAGAGAACAGGTGAGGTTAATCCACTAGAAGACCGACCACCTCGTGCAGGAGCTTGATTGTTGCCAGGTGAACCCGTGAAAAGACTCTGGAAGGAGATATGTAAATGAGCCCAGAATGGGAGGCGGGGGCCTTTTGGATAGTTTTAGCTGTTCATTGCTCCACTTCGAGAAGCTCCTAGAGAGAACCGCTAAAGGGAAGGCTTTGGGGCTCTGGCTCCTGCTGAGGTTCCAGGTTCTGGTTACTCCAGGTTCCAGCAGAAGAAATCCTGCTGAATACGCCAAGAGACTCATTCCTTGGAACTGATATCCTTACAGTTTTGTTATTGTGTTCCTTAATCCTCTTTCCCTATTGTTTTGGTTAGTTGGGTTATAAGCGATGTTAATAGGAGAGGGGAGTAAGGGGGAAAATGGGAGGGAGGGAGGAATGGGAGGATACAGGGGATGGGATAACAATTAAGATGTAATATGAATAAATTAATAAAATATATTAAAAATAAGTTGTAATAAAATATATTGGTTAAGAAAATTGAGCCAACAGCCAGGTCTGCTTTGATATGTAAAGTAGGCACCCAAGCTGCCTTAACATTTGGTATCCACCAGAGAAGACTACTTGGCAAGGATTTAAACCAACACAAAGTCTTTATAGCTGGCTGATGATTACACTGGGTGTTGGGAACCCCAGTGCAGTCCTGTGCCTTTCTCAGGGTGGGCTTTTAAACATAAAACCCACATCCTGGGTTGACATACTTCAGTTAACAAGAACAGTTAGTCAGAAGCAGAACTGTAGAAGCCAAAAAAAATAAGCCAAAACCAAAACCAAACCAAACCAAAACAAAAAACAAAACCCAAAAACCAACCAACCAACCAACCAACCAACCAACCAAAAAAACCAAACAAAGTTAGTACATTTAGAGCCTTTCCCAGAACTGTGGACTTTGATGGATTTGGTCTTTTCTTGTTTTGGCAGGTGGTGATGCCTACATGCTGGGTTCCAAGGTGAGTGGTACACCCATCATGGCATCAGTTGTGCTAAGGAATAGGACCTATTAAGATCGGAGGACCTGCTGCGTTCTCCACCGGTTCTACAGGCATTAGTCAAACCATGGACTCATCTAGGGATGGGAGGTTATATAGTCTCTTTAGAGCTAATAGTTTAATTGAGTTTATTCTGTTTTACATATCTAAGTAGGCAGTTGAACAATCAGTATTCTATATGGAGGGCAAGATACAAAAGAATCAATGGCCCAGCCATGACTATAAGTAGAGTGTAACCAAGGGGATCAGGAGAATAAAGATTGGTACCAGTTATTAGAGTCTCGGCTTTTTTTTTTTTTTTTTCTTGGCTAAAGGATCCTCTTTATCCATACAAGGTCTTGAGGCTGAATTTGTGGGTAAGTTCAGATACAGGCAAGGTGATGAACAGTCAGCCTCTGGGTCTGTTGCAGGGCCTCCATGGACCATAGAAAGGGATGGCTAGTAAAGTTTACCTTATGGCCTTTTTGATACAGGTGCATCTAGCCCATAGGAGGGCAAATGGTGGGAGGTTGGCCCAATTTTCACTGGCCTCAAGGACATACTTAGTTTACCTGCCCTGAGCTTTGTGAATTGTAGGAAAAAATGTAGTTTTCAATCAATATTTAGGACCAGATTTAGGAAACTTTGACCACAAGACCCAGGCCATTGTTGGACTTTAGGGAGAGTGGCAACCCGAATTCGTTGTAATATCTGGACCTGAGTAAGTTGGCAGTTTTAGTTCAGATGGGTGGGCTGATGGAGTTTGGGGGACCATTTGTCTTCCAATAATGTCAGGGAGTACCGGTCTCTCATCTGGCAAGAATCATCACTCATTTGCCTCCTGTTTGGCATCGTCCCTTTTTGCTCATGTGGTTTCTTTGTGTATAGGTTGGGCTGTGGAACAGTTCAGGTTTAGGCAAGGTAACCAAGATATGGCGAGACTGTCTTCTAAGTGCTAAATCCACCGCACGGTTCCTTTGGTTGTCTGGGATTTCCCCTTTTATGTCCTTCCCAGTGGATAATGGCCTCTTGTAGGTCCAGAGTTTCTCCTTTGATTTTGATTTCCTTTTTAGGTGAAGTGCAGAGCCCTCTCTCCTATATACAGAGGGCCCCATGGACATGGGCCATGGCAAATGCATGCAGAGTGCGGTGTATACAGTGATGGCTTTGCCCTTCCCCCAGCGAGGTGCCTGGGTTAATACCAGAAGCTCAGCTCTTTGTGCTGAAGTCCTTCGGCTGAGAAACTGGCCTCACTCTGTCCTGTCCAAGGTGACAACTGCTGTCCTGGCATCCCTGATTTCATCCCGAACAACACTGCTTCTGTTGGACCCTAGAGTCTACTCGGGTAATAGGGGGGTCGTCGCGAGAGACCGCTCGAGGACCACAGTGTTGATGCAAAAGCACAAGGTTTATTGCTGATGCGCATCAGGGGGCCTCAGCACTCACTCGGGAGCAAGGGAGGAGGCGCACCCCGAGTCACTGTCACAGACTTTTTAAAGGTTAAAACCGCAAAAGTTAGGAGGGGCTGTGTGCCCTATGTTAGGATTGGCCCTGGTGGTCGCTAGGGGCGCTTGTCTAAATGTTATTGGCTATTGCCAGGGTCGTTGGTCTTGGGGCTATTCTTGGCAGGGAGGGGTGTTGGGGAGTTTTCAGAATTTGCAGATGGTACCTTTTAAAAAATTGTTTATCTTAGTTGAAATTGTTTATCTCGGTTGGCCACCTTGATCTCAGAAACTGAAGCTGAGCTGGCCTTCAATTCTTTTTGGGTCATTTTCCCAAGCTTGCCTGGGTCACCTTCCCAGGCTGGCTGAGAGAGAGAGCCTTACACTTCCATCACTGTACAGTCTGGGGGCCTGCTCCAAAGTCCTCACAGATTTCGGACTTACAAGTTCCCCACATGGTGACACCATTTCAGCATTGCTTTAAAGATCCACAGGAAACCAATTCACTCCTTATGCCCTAGGGCACGGCAGGGTTTTAGTCCTGGGTCACCAGCGTCTAAGTGTCTTTCCTTCCTTCCTAGTCTCCCCAGACACTTTTCTTGGCAACTCTATAGAGAAAATGAGAAAAGCGTGCGTGAGTTAGATAACCGAAGCGAGGTCAGTGAGAAACTCAACAGCGGGGAAGTGGGGCCCCGCCATGATTAATGGCGTGCGTCTCGCTCACTGGATGACTCAAATTTTTTTCATTTAGTACCCAATGACCCAGTACCAAAGAAAATTTAATTACTTCACTTGCCAACATGGAATAGATTCATCACTGACATTTGGAAAATGAGATAACCTAGCAATGATGCTGTCATCCCAGTCTGGGAGCCAGTTAGTGGCATTAATACCCAGAGGAGAGATGGGGCGGGTAGTCGGGGCATAGATGACTTTGATCATAGACTCCTCTGACTGAACCAAGGGACTGAGACACAAATAGATTCTAATATCTTTCCCTGGTCAGGCTCTGAGGCTAATATCTAATTGGTATAGTTTCAGGTCAAAGTGTTATCACAGAATAACAAGTAGTTTGTTCCTTTGTTAAATGGGCAAGCAAAACTTGGGAAGTTTTCTCCTTTGTCCTTCAACATGACTGTGTCTGTTTTGACATCTGCCAACCAGAAGTCTCACATACAGTTGTCTTCAGATATTAGTATTCTTGCCAGCCTGATTTTGAAGTTTTTTAAAAAAAATTTACTTTAATTGGTATTTCCCTGATTACAGTGATGCTCATCTTTTCATATGTTAATGGGACATTTTTATTTCCTCTCCTCTGAATTGCTTGTTGTATTCTTTGGCTGCTTTCTAATTTTAGTCTTTTTGAAGGATTTTCTTTATCTTTTGTGACAATAAATCCTCAGCTGGATATT